>NW_026068110.1:313327-365539 GCF_014885135.2 Alexandromys fortis
AGTGTACTGTGTTGTAGACAGGCTATTGTCCTAGTGTACTGTGTTGTAGACAGGCTATTGTCCTAGTGTACTGTGTTGTAGACAGGCTATTGTCCTAGTGTATTCTGTTGTAGACAGGCTATTGTCCTATTGTACTGTGTTGTAGACAGGCTATTGTCCTAGTGTGCTCTGTTGTAGACAGGCCTATTGTCCTAGTGTTATTTTGTTGCTGTGATAACTTATGGCAGAAGTGATTTATTCTAGCTTACAGTTCCAGCTTACAGTTACTCTCCACCATAGCAAGAAAATGAAGTGGCAGGAACATGGAATAGCCAGTCACATTGAATACTTAGGACTCAGCTAGCTCTCTCTACTCTTATACAGTGCCAGGAAATGGCGCCATCCCAATTCCGGCAATCAAGACCTCCCCCACATACACACCCTCAGACCAACCTGGTCTACACAAGTCCCTCCCTGAGTCACTCTCCCCAGATGATTCTAGAATGCATCAAGCTGACAATCAATCATCACGCACTGTGTGCTTGTGTTTGATGTTTCTAGAAGCCTTAATCATATTATTAGGACATTGCATTTTGTCATACTTGCTATGTGTGAGCCTTTTTTTAAACATGGATTCTGAGCTCCTTTGGAGACAGGACATAGGTAAAATTTATTCCGATTATATAGTAGTTACTCATTAAGTGGCTTAAATAGAATCATTTTTCCTTTTAATAACATTCTAAAGCCAGGAGCTTTTCTTTCTCAAAAGTTCCTGACTTCTACGTGGGCTCCCTTCCCCCACCAGGCCTTTATCATCCCTACCCCTGCCCTGGAATGCGGGCCTTTCTAAATGACTGACGACATTGTTTTGCTAATAGGAATTTATTTCACCCAGGTAAGTGACTTATGCATCTGACAAGTGCGCTAGTCAGCTTCCTGCTACTAGAACAAAGTGCCCGAGCTCATCAACCTGCAGCAGAAGAAAGTGTCATTTCGGTTCGTGGCTTTGCAGTTTGCAGGCCACACTGATCGGCCTCATTATTTTGGGCCTAGAGCAAGATAGTAAATCACAGCAGGAGTGTATGTCAGAGTGAAGCTATTTAATTCAGAGGGGTGCGGGGTGCTTGTGTCTTACAGTCCCCTTCAAGGACACGCCTCCAATAAGATCTCCCACTTAGCCCCCCTTTCTCAGTGTCCCACCCCATCTCCAGTAGTGCCACCCTGAGGATGAAGACTTTACCATATGGTCCTTTGCAGGCCATTCGGGGGCCAAACTCTAGCACCCAGATTTAGGTTAGGGGGAAGAGAGCTGATCAAACACAGTCAGCACGGTCCCTGAATGCAAGACAGCTGTCACTCCTGCAAAGATGTGATTGGCACCGGCGAAAGTGGTAGTAAGTGACAATAACTGTATTGAGATCGGTGCAGACTCAGTAGACATCTGTTGGGAGAGAATCATAGCTTAGAACAGTGGAAGAATTTCAATAAGATAGTATTAAAACACTCTAGGTAGAACAATGGTGTGTTCTACCCTTAGGTTCATCGTGTGTGTGTGTGTGTGTGTGTGTGTGTGTGTGTGTGTGTGTGTGAGAGAGAGAGAGAGAGAGAGAGAGAGAGAGAGAGAGAGAGAGAGAGAGAGAGAGAGAGAGAGTTTGGATTTGATGCAATAAGAGTAACAAGTATAGAATTACAGGGATTTCATGGCCTCTCATTTTCCAGACAGCAAAAGCCAGGGACAATTGCCATTTCAGGCTCTGCAGCCCCAGCTGGCCCAGGGCTTAAAGTAGTTTGGGGGATTCCTATGTAGCTGGCAGGTAGGTGGGCCACAGTTCTCTCTCCCGTTCCTCTGGGTTCCCTCTGAATACCGTCAGAAGAACTGGGTCATCTCTAGGACTGTGATGGATAGATGTTCTGCAGAAAACCAACTCTATGAAAAGCACACTCCACTAAGTGCCCGTGTGGGCATCAGAGGCATCAGATTAAAGTCAGGACTCCTAGTGAAGACGCACAGAGAGCCAGGCCAGCAGGCACTGGTTGGAAGCAGGCAGCTGAGACCATGTTCACATCCCAGCCTGTCATGTGGATCACTGCTATCCCATTACACACTCGCTGAACCTAAGGGTGACAGCCTTTTGCACAGTTTTGCACAGTGCCTCCAAACCCATGTCCCATGTGACCCTTATCACATACTTTGTGAAGGAAAAAGCAAGAAGATCATTCTCCGTCTGTCTAACCGATGGAGGCTTGGAATACTGTCCTACGAGTCCTTCTTAGAACACAAAGCCTACTCTCTGCCAGTCGCTAGCTTGCTTATCTGAGTTATTATTATCCATCCCATCTTGTTCATTACTGTTTCTTTAGACCCAACATAATGCTTAACATTCAACAGATACTCGAGTGAATGAGCGGATGAACTAAAGGCATTCAGATAGTTCCTGACGAAACTAAGAGTGGTCCCAGACCTTCTGACCCCCACAACCAGGGTTTCTTTGGTGTCTTAAAACTAATGGGGGATTAGAGAGATGGGGGACCTGAGTTTGATCCACAGAACCCACATAAAAAGCCATGGGTAGGCAGAGACAGGCAGATCCCTGGGGCCTGAGCCAACCTCTAGATTGACTAAATCAGCCAATTCCTAGGAGCCATTCGCCTTGGATATGTTGTTTTAGATCTCCTCTTTGTGTGTGTGTGAGTTGTGCATGTGTGTGTGTACCGCATGTATACAGGTGTCCTCAGAGGCCAGAAGAGGGAGTTGGAGCTTACAAGCATAAGCAGGAGTCGCAGGCTTATAAACTGTCTAACGTGGCTGTTGGGAGCCAAGCCCACATCCTCTTGAGCAAGGGCTCTTAACCTCTGATTCATCACTTTGTTTTTTGAAAGTCTCTCTCTGGCCTGGTGCTCACTGATTCAGCAAGACTGGATGGTCAATGACCTCTAGGGGGCCCTCCTGTCTCTGCCTACTCAACACTGGAGTTCCAAGCATGTGTCCACCCTTGGCTCTTTAACATGGGAGTGGGGACCAAGCTTGCATCCTCACACTTGTGCTGAAAGTACTTCACTGGCTGGGTCATTTCCCCAGGCCTGCTCTGACAAATATGTTATCAGAAAAACCTAGCCATTGCACAAACATCCCAAGTACAGTCATGCAGCTCTGGATGGCACAGCCTATCGCTCCCAAGCTCCAAAGCCACACAGTATGCTTCTGTAGCAAAGTGTGCTTATCTGTGTATCTAAAGTAGGAAAACTATAGTAAAAATATTAAGTGATGGTAATTTTCAGCTCTCCTATACTCTTAAGGGACCGCTGCCATAACTGTAAACCATGATTGGCCAAACTGTGATGCCCGAATGCCTGCATTTCAATGAAGCAGATAAAAGAATTCAAAATGAACAAATTGTCTCCTCTCAGGCTCTACCTGGACCTGCTCCTGAAGAATTTACATTAACAGGACTGCCCTGAGTAGAATGGGATTTTGCTGCAGGTCCCGACCCCGCCACCTGTGGACTCAGTCAGTTCTAAATTGCCAGTCCCTAAGCCCCATGCAACATCAATAAGGCAGACTCCTAGGACAGCACCCAGGTCCTGGTGTTTTTAAAAAGCTCCCCAAGTGACTCATTTGCAGTCAGGGCTGAGAGCCACCAAATAGAATAGTTAATCTGTACCTCTGGTGGCATTTAGCGCTTCCTGCCTGGCATTGTAATGATAATTATCTCTGTGCATGTCTTTCCTCTGGTGGACCACCTGTTCCCTGAAGGCAGAGACCTGAGCTGCATTTATTCATGATGGAAAAGGAAAGAAAAGAAAGGAAGGAAAGAGCAACGTCCCTACTATGTGGAAAGCGGTGGCACTGGGAACACATTTGTAACCCCCGTTCTCAGAGGGACAGCTGTCATCCAGAAGTTCACGGTTCGGTAGCAGTGGCATACAGAAATATGATTGAAAGGCTGGGGAGATGGCTCAGTGTGTAAAGTGCTTTCTGTGCAAGCATGAGGGCCTGAGTCTGGACCTAGAACCCACGGAAAAGCTGGACATAGCAGCCTGCTCCTATAATCCCTCTGGTGAGATGGGAAACAGGTGAATCTTGGAAGCTCCTGGGTTGGCTAGTCCGGCACACACAGTGGCCAAACCAGACACTTTGTTTGAAATGATAGAAGTGAAGAAAGTGCCCAAGGTTATCCGCTGACCTACACAGCCATGCCAAAGTGCATGTGCACTTGCATTCACACACAAAGAAAGATGTATAGGCAACACACACACACACATGAACACACACTCACACGCATACACACACACACACACACACACACACACACAGATTAAAAAGAAACGGTGGAGGCTGAGCACATCCCAGCTCTCAGGAGGTAAAAGAGGCAGGCAGAGAGCTATAATTCTGAGGCTAGCTTGGTCTACAAAGCAAGTTTCAAGACAGCCAGGTCCATGGAGTGAGACCCTGTCACACACACAAAAAGCGGAAGTAATATTCTGTTTGAAGATTAACAGACATGGGAAGAAATCCAGAGTATTTGGGGGGAGCAGAGTGCATAGAGTACTCTCAGCAGAGGAAGGAGAAAATTCCCAAGGAGAGAGTGAGCCGATTCATAACCACGAGACATTTGGACCAAACCACAGTACACAAAGCTGTCTTCCCAGAACTGGTTCTCACAGACACATTGTCAACATTGTCCATGTCCATCAGAAGGGGACTGCTAAATAAGTCATGCTTTGTCCTTACCAAGGGGAAGGCAGGCAGAAATGTGGAGGGGGCAGGGAGCTGGAGCTGGAACTCAGTGCCTTTCATGTGTGAAACTCGGGTTTCAGACCCAGCACTGCAGAAGCCAGGCTTGCAGCTGCACCTGGCACCCCAGCACTTGGGAGCTGGAGGCAGGAACAGAAGTTCAAGGTCATCCTTGACTCTTGATAATATAGAAAGTGGTAAGTCGGCCTGAGAAACATGTAGGTAGGTGGATGGGTCTCCTTAGGTATTAATATAGAATACTCTAAAATAGAGGGTTAAAGTGGGGAAAAGGTAAGGATTGTAATAAAAAGCCACAATTAAAATATTTGTGCACATATGTATATGTGTGTGTGCACATGAGGCCAGAAGATAGCCTCACCAGTCATTCCTCAGAAGCTATTTTGTATTTTAAAACAAGGTCTCTCACTGGCCTGGAACTCACCAAATAGGCTGGGCTGGCTGGCCAACAAGTCCCAGGGGACCCTCCTGCTCCCTCCTGCTAGAATGATAATCACCTACTGCCATGCTGGCATTTTGTGCATGGACTCTGAGGATGGATCCAAGATCCCTATGCTTGCAAGGCCAGCACTGAGCCATCTCCCCAACCAAGTATATTTCCATATACACTTCATCTACCTAAAGTCCAGCCACATCTTGGCAAGGTGAAGCCACTTGGCCAATGCCACCATGTAAACGAGAGGATGGGCATCTCACCCACCTGCGTTTGTCTGACCCCAAAGCTGGAAAAGATCCTGCCACCCATGCTGGCTGTGAACTCTCTTATATCATTGTGTTTGGGGCAAATGTGGGCAGACAAGGAAGAGTCATAATCTGAAGGAAAGGACAGTGGTTAAGGTCAACAGAGAGACAGAACAGGCAGCATGGAACACAACCTTCTATTATTGTTGTTATTGATGTGTGTGTGTGTGTGTGTGTGCATGGTGTGCCTCGTGTGTGCCATGGTGTGTGTACGGAGGTCAGATGACTCGGTGGAATCATCTGTCTAAGGGGGCTCAGGGACCCAGCTCAGGTCATCAGGCTCTCCCGGCAGGTGACTTTACTTTCTGAGCCATCTCACTGGCCCATAGCTTTCTTTCTTTCTATCCTGCCTCAGTGTGCCCCTTGGGCCACCCTTTGAGAACACCAACACTGGAGCCAGCAGCTGCCTGGACACCTGCTACAGAATGGAAACTTACCTAAAGTTTAGGGGAACAGGGAGTCTTTTCTGCCATCCTCACCACCACCACCACCACCCACCACCCCCACCCCCCACTCCCCGCCCCTGAAGCCTCCAGAGGGCTCTGGAGGTTGACAGAGGCTGAGTACTGAGGCCGGGACAAAGGTATGGCTGGGACCCTTGGGAAATGCCCCTCCAAGCCCTTTCCCCTAACAGAACCTGAAATGCCAGCATTAAATATTCATTCCTTTGGGTTAAGTGTTTCCTCGCTGGGGTCCCTTTTTAAAATTCAAATGCTTCTTTGGAAAGAAACAGCCACTTGTGGCTCTGAATCAAATGTACTGGAATTGAGTGAAGGGAAAAGCAGCTGCTCTCTGGAGGAAGATGGGGCCACCCACTGCTCTGCTCTGCACGCTGTCCCTTCTGCACTCTTGGGCTCCTCCGCCCTTAGTCCATTTGGGGACCAGGCATATTGGCCAAAGGGATTCTGGGACAGGACAGCCCTTAAGCTTCTGTTCTGGGAAAGCAAACTCAAGAGTGCCCTCCCCTCTGCAAATGCAGTATTCTTCCCTTTGGGTCTCAAGAAAAAAAAGCTGGGGTACCTATCAGGCACAGGGACCCAATCCAGCTCCAGCTTGGGGAAGCAGCATCTGCCCCCCCAGGTGGCTGTGAAAGGAGTTAGCCGGATGCTCAGGAACTGCTGTCGGGCAGAAGTGGGAACAGCCCCGTGCTCTTGCCCACAGCAGCCTGAGGAGTTCCCTCCATCTTTTAGGGACCTGGACTCAGGTCAAATCAAATCCTTGGCTTCAACACAGAAAAGAATTTCAGGACTGGACAGTACAAAGCCGAGTCAGGACTTGCTAAAGACATTTTAATATAGCCTCAAGCATGAGGGTTAGCAGAAAGGGAGGCATAAAGCAAAGTAGGGCACACCCCAGGACATGGGCACAGGCCACTCAAAGTCAGGTACAGGATTTGGACAGAGGTTGAAGCTACCAAGGGGTTACAAAGGAACCCAAATGGGATCATGAGGGACCTGACAGGGTTAAAACTGATGGGGTCAAAGCCTAGATCCCAGCAATTCAGAGAGGTACGCTGTGTCAATTATAAGCAAAGCTAAAAGTCTAAGAGTCCCAGAGAATACCTGGGGAAAAGTAAAGCCCTGCTCACGGCATATGCTCTCAAAGCCTGCTTCATTGCTATCTTAATGATCTTATTTGGAAGTATAAAAGAAACAGCCTGTATGTCAGCAGCTTTCCTAACAAGTGTAAATTGTGCTGGAATTCTCAGTTCTCAGCTGGCGAGAAGACTCAGCCAGAAGGCTGGGGACGAGGCTTGAGTTTTCCCTTTCTGTCCGGTATCAGTGGGGCTTTAGGAGGTGGCCACTTGTGTCCCGCTTCTCAGAGGAGTCACACTCTAGAGTTCAAGAGATGGACGAAGAGTCAGACCTTTCTGGTTTCCATATTCTACCAGTGACTCTGTCATCAGCACACAGAGAGCACTGGCCTCAGTGGTCAGAATGAAGACGGATTCCTGCATGAACTTCCCGGCAAAATCACGGCTTCCCAGACTTCCACCCAGGCTGGCACGCTGCTGGGTTGAGAAGCTTTCCCCAGAAGGGAGGCCACTGACCTCACCAAATCATTTCAGTCTCAAGCACCACCGAGCCCCTTCAACCTAGTCTCGGGAGAAGACAGTAGAGAGGCAGCGTCTGATGTCCCTTTCTGACTGTGTGAAGTCAAGGGTCACCAAGGAAACTCCTTACCTGTAGTGAGAAGTGCTTCCTTTTGGCCACACAGCATCTCTGTATCAGTCAAGGTTCTCTAGAGGAGCAGAACGTACAGAACAAATCTACATATACACAAAAAGGGGATTTATTAGAATGGCTTACAGTTGTCCAGCTAGTCCAACAACAGCTGCCTACCAATGGAAGGTCTAAGAATCCAGTAGTTGTTCAGGCCACAAGGTCGGATGTCTCGGCTGGTCTTCAGTATATGCTGGAATACTGACCAATCGGGCTCTAATGCCGATGAAGGAATGGGCGTGCCCATGAGAATGAGAATAAGTAGGCAAGAGGCTTCTCTTCAGCTTCCTTCCTCCATGTCTTTTATATAGACTTCCAGCAGAAGGGATTAAAGGTGGCTCTTCCTACTTCAAAAATCTGGATTAGAAGTAGGTCTTCCTATGTCAAAAGACTTGGTTAAGAAAGCAAATAGCTCACAGATATGCACAGTACTATGGGTTTTAGTTAATTCCAGATGTAGTCAAGTTGACAATGAAGAGGAGCCCTCACAGTCACCATAGTCAGCTACAGCACGTGTCACCCACTGAGCACCCGTCTGACGAGGTCTAAACCTTGTTGACAATCCCCTATGACAATCTAGCACTTACTGTAGCAGGGGAGATGCAGCGCACAAACCAGGGCAGAACAGAACTGGAAGCCTCCACCCTGGGGCTAGCCTTCCCACTGCTGGAGACTGCCTTGGCAGCTGCTCGAAGAGAAAGGCCATCAGTGATCTTACCAAACTGTGGGTTCTAAGACCTGCAACACTGACCTCCCATGGGCGTGACAGTGGCCTGGCTCTTTAGGGGCTGTCTTAGGGTTTCTATTGCTGTGACGAGACACCGTGACCACAAAAACTCTTATATTTAAAAAAAAAAACATTTAATTGGGTGGCTTACAGCTCAGATGTTTAATCCATTATCATGAAGGGCATGGCAGTGAATAGGCAGACATGGTGCTGGAGGAGGAGCTAAGAGTTCTACATCTTGCAGGCATAAGGAAGTGAACTGTCTCCCTGGGTGTGGTTTGAGAACATGTAAGGCCTCAAAACTCTCCTCCACAGTGACACACTTCCTCCAACAAGACCACACCTACTCCCAACAAAGCCTCACTTCCTGATAATGCCACTTCCTTTGGGGGACA
Source organism: Alexandromys fortis (assembly GCF_014885135.2). Taxonomy (NCBI): domain Eukaryota; kingdom Metazoa; phylum Chordata; class Mammalia; order Rodentia; family Cricetidae; genus Alexandromys; species Alexandromys fortis. The sequence continues at coordinate 322,145 of NW_026068110.1, forward strand.
TTTTTTTTCAAAACTCCCAAGGGGCAGTCAACCACTTTCTAATAAGATTTGATGCCTGCTGCATAGGAAGAAATGTATGCCTGGTACTGTAAGCCTGGGCAAGAACCTATAGCTGGGGGTGTCACAGGCTGTAGGGCAGAACTTACTAATGATGCCAAGCTAAGTAGATACATAACCCAGCCGCCTTCTCGGTATTTGTGTTTATACCCTTAGACTACTGTCACTGTCTACCCTGACTCATAACGGGTCAAACTGCTGACAGTAAGTGACAGTTGAGTGCTCATCCCTAGACAGAGCAGCCACATTTCCTCCAAGGCCAAGAGAGCATCGGGGGGCAAAAATATGTCTGAGGTAGAAGATACAGAGGAGTCCTATGAAACTGTCTTCTGCATACAACAGAGCTGACCTAGTCATAAACATACAGCAGCTATAGCTACTTGCTCAAGATCTGCACAAAAAAGCAAGACATGAGGGTGGAAGGAGCTCGTGGGAAAGAAGAAAGGGGTCTGTAGGAGTGGGAAGGGCCATGAGAGGGGTAACGTGGATATGTGCACAATGTATTGCATACATACATGAATCACCAGAAATTAAACCAAAAGAACAGGGCATGGAGAGAGAGCCATCGAGTTAGTATATGCAAGAACTCAATGACAGTAAAAAGATTGGAAACCACACACACATCCCAGACCTCCAAGGGCTACATGTAATTGACAGAGAATGTGCAAGAAAATCCCACTCTTTGCATGCCTAAGAAAGGAGCACACTGTGTTCCTCACACAAAGCCAGGAGAGGGAAGGTTTCCAGTCCCTTTCTGCCAACTAATGTCCTTTATATTAATCTTTTTGAGAAAGTGTGTTTTGTGTTTTTAATTAGATGTGTGTGTGTGTGTGTGGTGTGTATGTATTTCTATTTGCACTTCTGAGTGCATGTGCTTGAGAAGGCCAGAAGAGGGCATCAGTTTCCCTGGAGCTAGAGTTACAGCCAACTGTGAGCCACCTGACGACAACAGATACTCTCTGGAAGAGCAGCCAGTCCTCTTAACCCCCTGAGCTCCCTTTACTTTAATCTTAATGCAGCTTTATTCAGGTTTTAATTTCCTACTAAATTTCAGGTGTTTTATTCTTTAAAACGTATACAAGTTTTTAAGCAAGGCGGTGGTGGCACACACCTTTAATCCCAGCACTCGGGAGGCAGAGGCAGGCGAATTTCTGTGAGTTCGAGACCAGCCTGGTCTACAAGATCTAGTTCCAGGACAGGCCCCAAAGCTATAGAGAAACTCTGTCTTGAAAAACAAAACAAACAAAAAGTGTATACAAGTTTTTACCAAGACTTTTTCATATCCGTGAGAGAAATGAGAAGGAGTAACCTATCATTTTTTGCTGTCTTTTCCAACCCCACCCCCACCCCACTTTTGGCCACCTGGGCTCAACCATCTGCCTTGTGCTCATCACTCATCCAATCCCAAGTGGCCTTTAAGGCCCAGTGGAGGACTCCTGGGTTCAAAGTCAGTGGCTTTCCCTCTCACTGCTACTAGTTCTCAGTATCTTGAATTAGAGAGCTCAGACTGCCCAGAACCTCTGGTCCCACAACTGCAAAATGACAGTACTGGAACTCTTCCATATGAGCTGTGATAATAGAAGCATCAGGTGGAATGGAGGGGCCTGGTATAGAGGTGGCAGGAATTCCCTGCTCCTCCATGTAACCACCCTGGCAGGGGCAGAGATATGCTAAAGAGAAACACCTGTGCAGTTCCTTCTACCATCCGACTGTTGAGACAACAGACTTGAAGGAACTGAAATTTCCTCAAGAGTCTGATGCCAGGAGAAGGAGAAGGCTGACACCTGGTGCCAGCCAGAGGGGGAACTTGTCTCCCAGGAATAGTTTACATAATTTTGATAACTTGCAGGAGAGACTGGAACCCAGGCAATGATGGGTCAGTGATGGGCAGGCTCACACCTGGACCAGGACTGCTTAGCTATGCACAACTTTTGCCCACTGTTTAAACCTGAACCGCATGTCAGGACCCTAACATGGATTGAGGAGTCACTGGACCTTTCTGCTTCTCTTCCCCCATGTGGCCACAGTGAACCCCTCTCCTGTCTCTGCTTTTTTTTTTTTTTCCATAACTGGTATCTTTAGTTACCCTGTCAAGGATGGTGACCCTACCTGGCTTGTCAGGGCCACAGGACCGGGCTCTGATGCTAACAACTCCAGTGTCATGTGTAAGGTCAAGTGAACAGTATACCACAGAGTGACCACTTTGTGGCTCTATCCCTGTTGTGTCCTCACCCATCAGAGTGACCACTTTGTGGCTCTATCCCTCTTGTGTTCCCACCCATCAGAGTGACCTGAATACATACGACAGAGAATGAAGGCATGGCTTGAGTTGCTTCAGTCTCAAGGCTGGGGGAGGAGCTATCCCTGCTGCCTGACTGGAAAGCCCATGAGCTTGGTCATAGGAGCAGCAGGAGTGGGAATGGGAGCCTTCCAGCAGGAGGAGCTGTGTGGGCAAAGCGAGCAATGGGAAGGGGTGAAAGGTTTGGAAGCGGTGACGCCACCTGGCGGACCTGGAGCTTCTCTAGGATAAGCTAAGAATGGCCCTGCTATCCAGAACATGTTGGGTCACAAATTTCAAAAACATCCTTTAGGGGGAGGAGGGTGGGTGTGCTTTGTGCCTGTGTGTGCAGGTGCACATGAAGGGCAACCTCAGCTATGGTCCCTTAAACCCTGTCCACCTTGCTTTGAGGTAGGGTCTGTCACTTGCTAGAATTCACCAAGTAGGCTAGGCTGACTGGCCAATGAGCCCCAAGATTCTGCCTGCTTCTATCTCCCCAGCATGAAGATTACATCACCCACAAGCCACCACACCCAGCTTATTTTATACAATTTATGGGGGTGGTGGGGAAGTTGAACTCGGGTCCACAAGCACATTACAGAATGAGCTATCACCCCAGTCCCAGAAACAGGCCTTTCTCCATCACATGAGAAAGCAAAGGGACTTGCTGCTTCAGGTGTCTGGGAAGGTTGGAGGGATGCCTGGTATGGAATATAGCAGCATCCAGATCCCTGTGGTGCCATCTGTGTTGTTCAAGGCTCTGAGGTGCACTCAGTAGATCCCTTCTATCCAATCTGAATGTGATAGATTTTTCTGAATGAATCGAGTAGCCCACAACTTCCTCAAGTGGGAGAGAGGGGTCCCAGAGTGGAATTTGGATGCTACGAAACAACGACCCTGCCCTATCCTAGACTGTTCTAGGAGACATGGTTCTGCAGCTGTTGTCACTCAGCATCCACAGCACAGTGGCAGGAGACCAGAGCATTGCCATTGCTGCCCTAGAATAGCAGACGCCTGTGACACCAGGTTCCCCCTCCTCTCTACAATTCCCCAGGCCATCCTTGGTTCAGCACCACGGCCAGCGCCAAGGAGAGCAACACGGTGGTGGATCCTGAGGCTAGCGCCCAGAAATCATTCACTAACAGCTGTTAGGCAGATTTCTTCTGTGCAGGGGAAGTGACATTCCCAGGGGAAATGGTGATACAGTCACTAGAGAAGGTGCTCAAGAGTGGCTTTGAAGAGGCAAACCGAGCTGAGGGAAGGTCATGCTGGGAAGTCAGGGGGATTATAAAAGGTCTCTGCAGAAATCAAGCAAGGAGTCCACAATACAGCCCGGCTTTGGAGTAATGGGAGACAGCTCACGGTAGACACATTGGACAGAAAACAAACAAGTCCCAGCTCCCAGGAACCTGCTGTCCCTAGAGAGACAGGGAAAATGTGAAGTGACTATGGGAACAGTTATCTAAAGATTCCCCTATGGCAGGAGATTGACTAAGGAAGGGTTAACTGTCCCCGCTTGGTCTGACAGGCAGAAACAGGCATTTTTCTCAATGTTACTCATCTCTGCGTGTGCCCTTGCTGTGATGGAGGGGAGGGAAACCGTTGTGGGTTTGAGCAGCTAAAAGCCTTGTTATGATTTGAGACCTCTTTAAAGTTCTGTCCCCAGGGGGCCTCGTTGAACTAAAAAGCAGGTGGCCCTCCCGGCAGTTTGACTAAAATGCTGGGGCACAAGTTTGTTCCTGCGACAGAGCAGAGCAGGGACCTCCCTTGGGCTCCAGAAGCCTCCTCTTTCATGTAGGTAGGTGGGGAGGGGGTCACCTCCTGAGAACCCTTTAGGAAAACCTTCCCTTTGCCTGGACGCTTCCAAGCTTCCTGATGTTCCTTGGTGCCTCCTCTGGTGCCCCTCTTTACTGCAGTCTAGGTTTCTGCTTTGTGGGGCCATGTCCAGGGTCGGCATCTGCCCTTGAGTTTTCCGTGCCCAGCCAGAACACACAGCCTTCCTATTAGGAAGGAACCGAGAGGCAGTGGCAGACAGTGTAACAGGCACACAGTGTAAAGTATTAGTCATGAGCTCAGACCCTCAGCCGGGCTGTGACCACAGCTGCCAATGCCTACTGCTTAACCCACCATCTCCAACACGAAGCTTCTGCCTCCATTACTCTCCTACCCCTTACCCCATGTCATAGAGACACTATGGAGGGAGGGCTGTGGGGACAGGCTTGTAAACAGCCAAGCAGAGGTGGCTCTATTTTGACCGTTTCTTTTCAAGGCTTGTGATCTTGGACAAGTCCTTCCCCTTCGAGAGACATAGCCGGCACCCCTGTGAAAATCAGAGCCCACCTTTAAAGGAGCTGCCATGATGAAGTCAGAGTGCAAAAGTCCTGCAACCAGGGACCAATGAACTGAAGCAGTTTTATGGAGAGGAAGGCTTTCATGAGGAAGCCTACAAATTCTCCAGCCACACCCTCTTCCGGAGCACCGCATCACAGACAGCCTTCTTGCCTGAGCTTCCTGTCTCCTGCTGCCATTCCACCCTCCAGTGAGACCCTTCCACAAAGAGGTCAACACCTAAAATGAAGAGGCCAGTTTGCATTCTGCCCCAGAAGCAGATGGCTGTGTCCTGAGTTATTTCATCTCCCCTCACAGACCATCCCACAGGCAGTTTCTAAGCCCTACCTTCCTGCCAGCTCAACACTGGATCCTCAGTGTGTCTCTGGGCTGAGTGAATAACTCGGTACCCTAGGATAGGAGACCAAAGTCTTACCATTGTTGCCCAGAAAAAGAAACACCTGTGATGCCTGCTTCCCCCACCTCCTGCCTCAATTCTCAAGACACCTTGGTTCAGCACCGTGCTGTATTCTGTAGTGACTGGGTCTTAGCGCCCATCACAGAGAAGGCCCAGGTGTTAACAGTTCTGCAAGGGAATAAGTGACCTCCTTGAGGTAGGAGGAAGAGTGGTACTAACACTCCAAAACTTGGGGAAGCTGAGAGACCACCTCTCTGAAAAAGACAAGGAAGGCAGAGCACACTTCCTCCCCTTTGCTCCTTACATATCCTAAGGAGGTCATCAGGATGGGCATGGGCGGGGAACTGGGGGAATAGCTCAGCAGTGAAGAGCACAGGTTGCTCTCACAGAGGATGCAAGTTCAGTTCCCCAACACTCACATGGTGGATCACGGTCATCCAGAACTTCAGTCCCAGGGGATCTGATGCACTCCTAGGCACCAGTCACTCATGTGATCCACGTGCAAAGAGAGCAAGCATAAATGTGAAAGAATAAAATAAAATAAATTTTAAATTATATTAATTATATATCATATATATTTATATATAAATATATATTTATATATAAATTAAAATATATCATGGATTTGGCATGCTGGAGAGGTGGTTAAGAGTTTTTATTGCTCTTAAAGAAGACCTGAGTTCAGATCCCAGCACTTGTGTTGGACAGCTCACAACTGCTTGTAACTGCAGGGTGTCTGACACCTTCTTCTTGTCTCCATGGACACTTGTGCACAAGTGTACACACATGCACACTCACTTGTGCACAAGATTAAGATAGGTAGGTTTTACAGGAGAGAAAAACTGAGCTGAGCCTCTCAGTCAAACATAGAAATAAGTTAAACCCTGGAGGAAGACATTGCCTGAAGCCAAGAGGGTCTCTGGAAGGAGAATATTGGGAGTCTGTCTGGGTATGGCACCAGCCCCTCCCTGCACAGTGGGGTAACCATGGCACCTCCAAAGGCAGCAGAAAAGGAGCAAGCTGCCACCGTGCCCCAAGAAACTTTATCTGGAAAGCATAGCCATTTGACTTTCAGTCTGACCATTGCCCAAGGCTCCATTTGTTTCGGGAGGGAAAAAAGAGAAGGCGATTTAAAATGGGGAGCCATCGTCCCTCCAGCTGGATGGGAACGCTGGGAGTCTGCTCACAGCATCCATCACCCACCGTGTAAGCTTGTGTTGTTTGGCAGAAACTAACGCAATGGCATCTGTCCTGCTTTAAAGCGAGCACCTCTGTGACTTCCACAGCTCCGTGCGCTTCAGCAGGAGTCATTTCTCCATGACAACTGCCAGGCCCATCATGATGCACATCTGTGGACCCCAGAAGGACAAATGCTATCTTACTTCTCACGTCAAATGCTGCAGAAATAGTGTTGATGGGCCCTTTCTCCAGATGAGAAAACTGAGGCCTGGAAAGGTTTGGTAATTTGCTCCAGAAGATGCCACTAGTGAGCGACCAGGACACACTTTCCTCACCAAATCATAGAACACTCTGATGTGGTGCTGAACGTCCCAAATACCGTCAAGTGGGGTGACAAGATGGATCAGTGGGTAAAGGGGCTTGCTGTAAATGCCAGCGTCGTGAGTTTGATCTCCTGGACCCACATAAAGGTGGAAGGAGAGAAAGGATTCCAAACACAGTTCAATCACATACTTGGGAGCATAAAGGTCTAGAGTTGGCAGAGCAGGGCTCTTTAGAATTGCTTCCTAAGATTATTTCCCCTGGAAACAAGCATGTTGGAAAAGGTACTGAATTGGCACACAATTCTTTCCCAGAAGCCCAGCTTCATTCACTTTTTTTTCTAAGCACCCCATCCCTGGCTGACACCAGATCAGAAACTGGAATGCATTTAGGATATTACTGAACAAAAAGGACATATCTCTGAATGGTAGACTCTGGGACTGAGGGTGGGTGTGGCTTCACACACAACTGTAACCCCAGTCCTGTGGAGAGTCAGAGGCAGGAGGATCACTGAGGCTTGCTTTCTGTCAGTCTTGCTCCAGGTTCAGTAAGAAACCCTGTCTCAAGAAGGTAAGGTTGAGACTGATTGAGCAAGGTACCCAGTGTCCTCCTCTGGTCTCTGTGTGTACCTGTTCCTATACACACATGTGTGCACACACCACATAAACACATTGCACACACACATTTATACAAATACATAAGTAAACACCAGAATCTTTTTTATTTGCATTTTTGAAATAGAATCCCATGAAGCCCAGGCTGGGCTCAAACTCCATGTATTGTTGAGGATAACCTTGAACTTCTGATCCTCCTGCCTCAGCCTCTCTGATGCTTGGATTATAAGTGTGCACTACCACATCCAGCCTTATGTGGTGCTAAGGATTGAATCCATAGTTCCCTAGAAGTTAGGCAAGTACCATGCTGGAATATACCTCAGAAAAAGTTACTAGCACCGTGTGGTGAAGCTGGGACTTAGCATGCAGCAAGCAGCAGCCTCCTCCGGACCTACCCTTCCTGGTGGTACAGGGGATGCAGGAAAGCATCAATGCACTTGAGCAGCTCATCCCCCACTCCATCCTGTGTTCCTTCATGCATTGGTCATTTGAATTTAACAAATGAATAACAAATGAATGAATTTAACAAAGGGGGAACCTACTTGAAGATGCAACTTGGGTGTTCATGAACCTTGTGCCCCAGCCCTTAGACTGGAGGAAATAGATTAGCAGGTCCCTGATTGGAGGAGACAAATTAATTATAGTGACATAGTGTTGCAATTAAATGGGCAGGAGGCTTCCCTTCCCTGTGCCCCGGGCTCAACAAAGGAGCAGGGCTCCCACCACCTTCACAGTAGGGACAAGTTGGGGCAGAGCAGGGGGCAGGAAAAGCCCAATGTTGAAGGAGAGGTTTTAAAACATATAATGATTTCATGTCAAAACACAATTTCCCAGTGTCAGCGCACTGTTGTGCGCGCACAGGGGAAAAGAAAAGTGATTGAAAACTCCTGGAACGGGAACGCAGCCGCGGACTCCAGAACATTGATGGATGGCGCCAAGAGGCGAGATGGATGGGTTATGATTTTCAGAAGGGATCATTACCCTCAGAGTCCATGAACAGAACTGCCTGGCATTTGGGCACCAGTGCTGGAGGAAGCATTCAGACGATCCTGATTCATTAGCCCATTAGCCAAAACCCATCCGCGGAGGCGCAACCAGTCAGTTGGGAGACCGTGCGGTAGGTCCGGATTTGGTGATCAGCGGGCATACATCCAATGACTGAAAAGAATGGCTGTCCCAGGCCAGCGGTCTCTAGATTTGAATCTTTGTCCTAGGCCTGCCATAGATCACTCTCCCTGACACTGTCACTCTCTCGAAGACAATCAGAGAGGAGACCCAGAACCAATTTTCTTACCCACTGGCGGAGTCTGGGGGGAGTCAGAGGAGCTGACGTCCAAGCCAACAGACCAAGAAGTCCCAAAGGCTAGAGAGATAGCGATTTAATCCAAAGCAAAGACTGAAAGATGAGCCCTAAGTTTAAGTCAGGAAGGGAGAAGGCTGGAGAGCCACATCAGCTGGTGGAGCACTTGCCTAGCATGCAAAAAGCTGGGTGTGGTGGTGCCCACTGTAAGCTCAGCATTCAGAAACAAGTGAGTCAAAGTTCAAAGTCATCCTTGATGACTCAGCAAGTTGGAGGCCCCTGTTTCAGAAACCAAACCAAAAAGGGGGATTCTGGGGATTTAGGCCAATGGCAGAATGCTTGCCTAAAATGCAAAAGACCCTAGGTTCGGTTCCCAGGAAAGGAAGGAAGAGAGAAAGAGAGGAGTGGAGGGAGGGAGGGAAGGAAAGCTAAGGATCATAAAGTCAAGGGTCAAGAAAGAAGGGGAAAAGAAGCTCCTTCGAGCTGGAAGGGTCCAGGGAAGGCTAGGGATGGTGGCTGGTAGGAAGAGTTCAGACTGCAAAGGAGGTGCTCCCAGACTGCAAAGGAGGGCTCCCAGTTGTATTCCCCACACTGAGGCCTCAACATTTACCGAAACCAGGCAAGAGATGATGCCCACAGCCCAGCCTGCCTGCCCCACCTCCCATTTCCAAGGCCAGGAGCTGCAGTGCCTCAGTACTGCTTTGTATGCTGGGCTTCTATGAGAGACCCCACACTTACACCACAGAAACGTGAAGGGGGCAGAAGCCCACCTTGCTTGTTTTCTAGATCCCAAACAGCACAGCCTGTAGGAAGCTTCTACCCAACGCCCTATTCAAAGCCTGGGTGGGGCCCACCATTAGAGGGGACGGCTTTCTGACCCATACTTTCTCCTGCTCTGAGACCTCCTTTCTCTGCCCTCACCCTGGAGCAAGTCCCCACAGCTCCCGGACCCCTGGCATTCTTGCCATCCCCGATCCTGTCTTCACTCTCAGCCCAGACAGGTCTGTGCTCCTGGCCTTTCTCTAGATTCACTTGTCACCATTCATCTTCTGCCTGTCCCCCTGGCTGCTGGCCCTCTGGTCAATCATTATGACTCTGTCAGAGCGTAGTCAGGTGCCAGCATCAGATGAAGTGCATACACCTTTCCTGTGGACACATTTGCCACACTTACCCTGTGATATGTTTGGCACATTTTTTGGGGGCTATGGTACATACATGCTTCAACAGAAGGACTGGATGACAGTGGGAAGGTCCTAAGATAGCAGCTGTCAAACTTTGGGTCATGACCGCTTTGGAGGTCAAATGATTCTTTCCCAGGGGTCACATATCAGATATCCTGTTTATCAGATATTTACATTGTGATTCATAACAGCAGTAAAATTAAATTTATAAAGAAGTGACAAAATAATTTTATGGTTGGGGGTCACCACACCATAAGGAACTGTATTAAAGGGTTGCAGCATTAGGAATATTAAGAGCCACTGTCCTAAGAAGAGGACCTCTTGCATTATTTAAGATAGTCACTGACAGGTGGTGAGCTGATATAAGGGTCACAATGGAAAGAAGGAACTCCACACATTCTCTTGCACAGCCTAGGACCTCAGAGGGGGGCCCTACAAACTGATATGCCATATAACAAACATGCCACCACTTGGAGACATTGCACAAAAACAGAAGACAAAATAAAGCATCAAATTATGACATATTGATCACATGCCAAGACACCTATTTGGATATAGGTAAAATAAAAATATTATTGAAATTAATTGTCCTACTTACCTTTATTTACTATGAGTGGCCATTAGAAAGTCTATGTGGGCAGAGGCCAGCCTGCCACAGCACAGCATGGATGGGTGCTGACCCCCAGAAACCACAGTGAGCAAATCTGTGGTGGAGAAATGGGAGAAAGAGAAGCAGAGCTGTCCAGGTGCTATGGAGACAAGACAGTGAGCAGGCTAATGTGAGTGACCTGAACTGCAGCCCGTAGCCATGTGGAGCCTGGCCTATGCTGCTGCCAAGAGCCATGTCTGAATCCATGGCTCTACCAGAGCAGAGTCTGCGTTGATGTTGGTGGTCCATGTTATCATCAAAGACCATGCAGATGCCTGGGGTCTGGACTGATGCCTTAAGCTATGTTGATGTCTGAGGACCATCCTGGACAGATCCCACCCCTTGCAGGAGAGCTGGCACCAATGGCATGGGCATGAGAGTGATGGTCCTGACCCTCATGGGAGAGCTGGCCCCAGTAGCATGGGCTCAGGAGAGCTGGATCCACCCCTTTCCAGCTACTATGGTAGCACTGGTGCAGGAGATCAGGCTCTGTCTTCGTCAGAGGTGGGACAGTTCCAGCAGAGGCCCCAGGCTAACCAACTCAGCTACCACCCAGGCCCACATCCAGGGCTTTGAGTTGGCATGTCCCAGCATCTACCCCATCCATGACCTGCTGGAGTGTGTGAAGGGGCAGGTCCTGTGGAACCATAGCCATGGGATCTCCATGACTCGGGGCAACAGCACAATGCCTGAGATAGGTTTCCACAAAGGTCCAGGATTGATGGTATGGGAGGTAGATCTCGAACCAGACCAACTATTCATCACAATGAACATTTGCAAGTAAAGTTGTTTGGGCAAAAGGGTCCACTGCCCGGCACACTGCAGCTCCAAATGCCAATACGACAAATGGACATGGATGTGATGGAGTGGTGAACAAGACGGAGGGCAAAGGGTTTTTATTTATCATTTTTATTATATTTTTCAGGGGAGGCTACAGCAGTAGAGGTTGGATATGAAAGAACTGGGAAATTAATGGGATTATGGTACATGATATGAAATTCCTAAAGAATCAATAAAAATTAAGTTAAATAAATTTTTAAAAAAGAAAATCTATGTGGGGCCTTCTAGATGTCCAGATACAATGGGGAACATACGCAATTCCGGCACTCCTTCAGTGAGCAGGGAGGTAGAGAAAGGAGACTTGCCCAGAAGCTCACGGGTCAGCTAGCCTGGAGTGCACAGCACATCAGAAACAAAGAGACCAACACAGGAGAGAGCTGAACTGTCTCCTGAACATTGCTTCCTGACTGCCACATTTACACTGAGGTGTGCACGCACAAACACACACACACAACACACCAGAAACAAAGAGACCAACACAAAAGGAGAGAGCTGAACTGGCTCCTGATCATTGCTCCCTGACTGCCACACTGCCACATTCACACATGCACAAATACACACACACACACACACACACACCAGAAACAGAGACCAACACAGAAGGAGAGAGCTGAACTGTCTCCTGAACATTGCTCCCTGACTGCCACATTTACACTGAGGTGTGCAGGCACAAACACACACACACACCAGAAACAGAGACCAACACAGAAGGAGAGAGCTGAACTGGCTCCTGAGCATTGCTTCCTGACTGCCACATTCACACTGAGGCATCACACACTCACACTGAGGAGCATGCATACACATACACATACACACACACACACTTTTATTTAAAAAAATTATTTGGGACAGGCTCCTGAAACCCCACATCTAACTAAAGAGCTATTGGGAGTTGCTGGCTGCTGAGGAAGAAAGGATCACTTTTCTCTGGGGGTCTGGCCACTAGTAGGTTGCCCACGCTCCAGCCTGTGGCCCCACTCCCACGCTCATGTGTTCACTAATAGTTGGACGCAGGGGACTATTAATAATGTCACTATTAAAAAGAAGATATGAAGTTCTGATGAAAATGGGTTGGTGGGTCCCAGGGTGGGGACGATTGAATAGGGTTGGATGAAATCAAAATACGTTGCCTGCATGAATGAAACTTTCATAAAATAATAAAAAAAAATTTTAAAAATTATTTAGTGTATGTGCCTCAGTGTGAGTGTGCATGTGTGTCTCTGAGTATATGTGAGTATGTGTGGTGTAGGAGGGTCATCTGTCTATGTGTTACTTTCATTGGTTAATAAAGAAACTGCCTTGGCCTTTTGATAGGCCAGCCCTTAGGTGGGTGGAGTAGACAGAACAGAATTCTGGGAGGAAGAAAGCAGAGTCAGGCAGACAGAGGCCCAAGATGGATGTAGGTTAGAATCTTCCCCGTAAGCCACAACCCCGTGGTGATACAAAGATTACTAGATATGGGTTAAAGCAAGATGTGAGAGTTAGCCAAGAAGAGGCTAGATATATAATGGGCCAGGCAGTGTTAAAATGAATACAGTTTCCATGTAATTATTTTGGGGATTAGCCAGGCAGCCAGGAACTGGGCGGGATGCGGCCCGCTTGTGGATCATCTTTGCAACATATGCGTGTGTAAGAATGTATGTGTGTCTCAGTGTGAGTATGTATGTGCATCAATGTGAGTGTGTATGTGCGTCAGTGTGAGTGTTAGTGTGTGTGCCTCTATGTGTACTTCATTGTGGGTGTGTGCATGTGCCTCAGTGTATGCATGTGCATGTGTATGTATACACCAGAGCGCAGCTTCAGGTGCGGTCCACTTTCTATTGTGTTCACACAGGCTCTGTACCTGACCTGGAGCTCTCCAAGTAGTCTGAGTGGGCTAGCCAGTGATCCTCAAGTATGTTGGTTAGTTTTGTGCAAACTTGACACAAGTTAGTCATTAGAAGAGGAACTCTCAATTGAGATGATGTTTCCTTAGAACTGTATGTAGACTTTTTTTAACCGATGAATATGGAAGGGCCAGACTCACTGTGAGCAATCCATCCTGGGCAGAAAGCACTGGTTTGTGTAAGAAAGCTGACTGAACAAGCCATGGAAAACAAGCCAGTAAGCAGCACTCCATGGCCTCTGCTTCAGTTCCTGCCTCCAGATTCCTTCACTGAGTCCCTGCCCTGGGTTCCTTCATGATGTACATGGGATTGGGAGTGTAAGACGGAATAACCCCTTCCACCTAAGTTTCTTTTGGTCAGAGTTTTTTTTTTTTTTTTTATCACAGAAACAGAAAGGAAACAGGAACAGATAGAGAGCCCCTAAGCTATGGAAAAGATAGAACAGGAAGGAGGTGGGCATTGCTACTCATTGAAACCCAGTTTGTGCCTGTGGCTAGGCCAGAATTATGCTGCTCTAGCCAGCTTTCACGGCAACATTATAGGCGGGCTTTGCCATCATCACCATCACCATCATCATCCCCATTTTACAGATAACAAGACTGAGGGTAGCCAAAGACACCTAGCTCTGGAAGAGCAGAGTTTAGACTTTAGAACCAAGACACACAAAGGCTCCATATGCAAATCTCTCCACCTATATAGAGTCCCTCAACCTCCAGAGATCAGAGGACTGAACCACCTGGGCTCTTTCTGGGTTGTAGGAGTGCAGGACAACTGTGGACAGAGTTGGGCTTTCATATGCCCAAGCCAACCTGGAGTCTGTCCTTCCTCCTTGTCACATCTGGACAGGGTGGGCTTGACCTGGGGACCTGAACATCCCCAAGGAAAGCCCAACGACACCAGGAAGCAGCAGCTATGACAACAAAGACATCCACATGGAGCTGAGACACAATCCTTCAGAGAGCCAGGGGCGCCGACAGCCAGGCAGCTGCCCCTCCTGTGCTGTCTGTTGGGAGCCTCGGTGATGCCTAGCTTTGTCATCTAGGACATCAAAGGGTTCCTTTGAGCTAAATTCACTGGACGGTCTTTGGAGGATTCCAAGAGCTAAAGGAGCCTCACATGCCTGGAATAGAGATGGCAGTGACTGGTGGTGGCAGGCCGGGGTCCTGTGGGCTCCTTTCCAAAGCACACCTATGGGCTCAGTAAGATCTCTCCCCTCCCCATCACTGTGCATGTGTGTGTGTGTGTGTGCGCGCGTGTGTGTGTGTGTGTGTGTGTGTGTAGGATAGTTAACTAAGGACAGGACAAAGAGATAGATGTGGATAAATGTGTAGATCAAAGTGTAGGGGGAAAGGAATTGAGTCATCTCAATCTGGTTTGGTTTATCAAATGAAGATCTATCCTTGCCTCATAAAGTTAGAATTTAGGAGTCCATGGTTCCTCAGTCCCCACTTTAAGAAAGGATGCATTGGGAAAATTTCAAGAAAACTTAGGAGCAAGGTAGAGATTCTCCCTGGTACATGGGGACACATTCATCCAGTTTCTCCATGGGTCTACAAGCCTGTGTGTAGGCACCATCGGCCTTATCCAGCGTCCAGATTTTTGATGTTATATCTACAGAGTTCATATTCAAGAATGCACAATAAAGTCATAAAACCCCACAAAAGTATCTCACAATATTTTAAGTAAGTTTTTTATTCTGGTTGGATCAGATTCAGTCTATCCTGGGGTGCCTGCAGCCCACAGCTAAGTTTTGAACACACCTGGTGTTCTCCAAGGGCAATTCAGGCTGGGTAGGGGATGTAGCACAGAGTTAGATTGGTAGCCTTCACAATGGCTCGAGTTTTTTCCAGCTCCTCAAAAACAAAACAACAAAGTCCACAGGTCACACACCAAACACAAACATGGAGTGCTGGTCACTGATTCTTCTTATACATGGGCACCTGCATTGTTCCTGCCCATGGCTCATCCCAAGAGACTGAAACAGAGGCCCTGGCTTCAAGGGCTCTATGTACAGCAGAGAAAGAGAGAGCAGTGTTGGGGCTTGAAAGAAAATGGCCTCCAAAAGAAGCAGCACTATCAGGAGGTGTGGCCTTGTTGAAGGAAGTGTTTTACTGTGGGGGTGGGCTTTGAGGTCTCTTTTGCTCAAGCTTCCCTCAGTGTGACAGTCAGTCAACTTCCTGTTGCCTGCAAGATGTAGGACTCTTAGCTTTTTTTCCAGCACCATGTCTGCTTGCATGCTGCCATGCTCCCTGTCATGATAATGGACTGAACTTCTGAAACCGTAAGCGAGCCACCCCAATTAAATGTTTCTTTTGTAAGAGATGCCATGGTCATGGTGTCTCTTTACAGCAATAAAAACCCAAACTAAGACAAGTGTACACAAGTGACAACAGATGCAAGATTCAGAGGGGGTCACATGTGTAGTGCATGGGGCGTCAGGTCAGAAAATATCTCAGGGTGCAACAGGATAGAAAAGGGCTCTTTGGGGAGGGTAGACCCATCGAGGGTGGCACCTGGGAAGGCAGATCCCAGAAGAGCAAGAACCAGGGAGAGTGGAACTCTGGGAAGGTAGAATCAGGAAGGACAGAACCCAAGGAATGAGGAACGCAGTGAGGTTAGAACCAAGGAAACAGAATCCAGGGAGAGTGGGAACATGAGGGCAGAACAACCAGGAGGTAGTATTAGATTTGGGGATGGGGCAGGTGTTCAAAAGGACACTGAGATGGATTACTGGGCACTAGGGAATTTATCAGAAGAATTATTTAATACCTTGGACAGACAGAGAGGTAACAGCATGGTGGGGTCTCTGAGGAAAGTCAGAGCCCATTGCCCTTGGAGGATGCCAGCAGGTTTACAGAGAGAACCTGGAGCTAGAATCTCTGGTTCCCCAGGAAGAGGCAAGGAAAGGTATAGGGAATAGGATGTGGCTTCCTAGGACTTAAATTCACTCCCCAGGTGAGATTTTGTGCTACCTGTAAACCTGTTATCTGAGGACTCCCAGACAAGCAAGGCACCTGTCAGTATTTGGGAAAGGACTGAGCTGAGCCTGGGTTCTAACATTACCCAGGGAAGGCAGAACCAGAGAAGGCTCGCTAGCATGAGGGACCCTAGAGAGGACTCTGGGAGTCACAAAGCCAAAGTCTAGTGTGTCTGCTGTTCAGGTGACTCCAATTTCTATCAGAAGGAAGCCATGCTATGTGTATAAGAAGCCTGCATGAAGCCTCTTTTCCCTTCCCATAAGTGGAATCCCCAGCTCCAGGTTCATCCATGCTCCTACAGGGAGCATGGAGAGATTCAGAGAAACGTTTTTCTGAGTGAGCACTGCTGGTCCTCTCACACATGAACCAGTTACAGCAAAGAACGCATCTCCTGGACCAGCACCCTGTCTGGGAGCAGGGCCCCAGGAGATATTGGGAGTTACCAAGCCAGAGGTGTCACCGCCATAGTTCTGGGGTGTCCCTAGGGCAACACCATAGCATTCCAACAGTGTGTGCCCAGATGGTGCAGAGGGGTGGGGAATGAGTGGACGTAAGTGGGAACACAGCTTCAAACTGCAGGCCTAGGCATGCCAGCAGAGGCTCAGTGTGGCTGCCAGTCCCATGAACCTGCAGAGAGAGGACTGGGAACCCAGCATCTCCATTGCTCTGCTTCCAGCCCCAGGAGAACCTCCACAGCAGGAGGCAGTGGGCATGGAGGGGACCTCCTCTGTTACCCACTGACTTGAGGCTGGGGATGTTGGTTTTCTACCAAAAGGCAGAAAGAACATTAGCGGTTTCCAGTTTGGCCCCCCTGCTGACTCACACTTTCTCCTAGCCTCAGTTTCTTCTTTGCACAGCATGGGAGAATTGGGAAGTCTGGGTTCTCTCCACCTCTGCAACACGGAACTGCCATTCCCAGAAAAGAATCCTGAGTGCCTGACTGACCAGGGTCTTCACGAGTGCTCAGCTGACCCATTCAGCTCTTACCTGGAGCCCATGAGGCAGGCCTTCCTGGCCCTGCCAAGAATCTTTCTTTTATTACCTATTTATTTATTTTTAATTTATTTATTTTAATTTATTTATTTATTAAAGATTTCTGTATCTTCCCTGCCGCCGCCTCCCATTTCCCTCCCCCTCCCCCAATCAACTCCCGCTCCCTCGTAAGCCCAAAGAGCAATCAGGGTTCCCTGCCCTGTGGGAAGTCCAAGGACCTCCCACCTCCATCCAGGTCTAGTAAGGTGAGCATCCAAACTGCCTAGGCTCCCACAAAGCCAGTACGTGCAGTAGGATCAAAAACCCATTGCCATTGTTCTTAAGTTCTCAGTAGTCCTCATTGTCCGCTATGTTCAGCGAGTCCGGTTTTATCCCAGGCTTTTTCAGACCCAGGCCAGCGGGCCTTGGTGAGTTCCTGATAGAACATCCCCATTGTCTCAGTGTGTGGGTGCACCCCTCGCGGTCCTGAGTTCCTTGCTCGTGCTCTCTCTCCTTCTGCTCCTGATTTGGACCTTGAGATTTCTGTCCGGTGCTCCAATGTGGATCTCTGTCTCTGTCTCCTTTCATCGCCTGATGAAGGTTAATATTCAGGAGGATGCCTACGGGAATGCAAACTTGTGCAACCACTTTGGAAAGCAGTGTGGCGGTTTCTCAGGAAATTCGGGATCAACCTACCCCTGGACCCAGCAATACCACTCTTGGGAATATACCCAAGAGAGGCCTTATCATACAACAAAAGTATATGCTCTACTATGTTCATGGCAGCATTGTTTGTAATAGCCAGAACCTGGAAACAACCTAGATGCCCTTCAATGGAAGAATGGATGAAGAAAG
Organism: Alexandromys fortis; assembly: GCF_014885135.2. Lineage (NCBI taxonomy): Eukaryota > Metazoa > Chordata > Mammalia > Rodentia > Cricetidae > Alexandromys > Alexandromys fortis. Next base: position 340,001 of record NW_026068110.1, read on the forward strand.
TATGGAATATATACATATTAGAGTACTACTCAGCAGTAAAATAACAAGGACTTCTTGAATTTTGCATGCAAATGGATGGAAATAGAAAACACTATCCTGAGTGAGGTAAGCCAGACCCAAAAAGAGGAATATGGGATGTACTCACTCATATTTGGTTTCTAGCCATAAATAAAGGACATTGAGCCTATAATTTGTGATCCTAGAGAAGCTAAATAAGAAGGAGAACCCTGCCAAGAATCTTGCTTAGCCAGTGAAAGAGGCTTATCCAAGGCCTGTGGCCCAGGGAGGCAGACGCAGAGGCAGGAGTCTAAGGCTGTTTGAAACCACGACCAGTGGTTCTTCCCAGGATTCCTTTCCAGTGAGGCTGGAAACTGAGGCAGGAGATAACAGCCATTCTCAGAGTGTGGTCCTGATCTCAGGACTCAGGAGGCTGAGCCACGGATCTGTGATTCTGTCACGAGTACTGGGCTGGGCCACAGTAGCTTTGAGGGAAGAATCACATTGGGCATGAGGAGATCAAGTTAGACCACTCCAGTTCCTATGACCTCCAGGTCTCTCAGAGTCTTCTTCAAACAAACAAACACACACACACACACATATTTATATTGTGTGGATTCTTTTATATGTTCCTGTGTGCGGGTGCATGTGTGCTTGTGGAGGCCAGAATACAGCCTTGAATATTCTCCTTAAGAATAGAGTCTCTCACTGAGACCTGACGATAAACCAGCTAGGCTAGGCTGGCTGGCCAGTGAGCTCCAGGGATCTATCTGCCTGTGTCTGCCTTCCCACCACTCTGGGCTGATAGAGCCATCTCCAAGCCTAGAGCCCTCTTTTTGACCAAGCCTCCTTTGGGGACACTCTCGCCTGCCTTGTCCAGATGTAGAAAGAATCCTGAGTCAACTTAGAGAGAATCCCTGCCCTCAGCACTCAATCACTCTTTATAGCCGATACCTACTAACAAACACTGATCACCCTTGCCTGTCTTCAGCAGAATGACCTGCCCTGGATGGCTCCTCTTAGGAGCTTCTCGTCTATCCATTGCCTCTCACCATGTCCTTCCTGTATTCAGGGCGGCATCACGACGATGATCCTAACACTTAGCAAGTATTTCTTGCAGCTCTCCCAAGTGTCTCAGTGATTTTGCCCTTGACAGAGGACAGGAGAGGAGTCTTCATGCTCCTTTCTCGGGGTCCAAATTCTGCATCGTAAGCTGAACAGACCTCAGAGGAGAGTCTGAATGAGCTCAGAGAGTGATTTTTCCCAGTCAGATTTGGTGCGTGACGGCTATAAAGCGCCCCTCCTTGCTGGGGAGTATCCTTTCTCTGGCATGAGCTCTGACCCTGACTCCACTCACACTCCTGCCCTCCCTCCTGATCTCATGACCCAGGACACAGGGCTGCCCCCTGCCAGCATCCTTGGTACTACCTCCCTGGGGATCCCTGGACAACTCACTGTGACCTTTAGCTAAAAATTAATCTCTGCCAGACACTGTGTGGGTGGCCAAAACAAGATCACAGAGAGACTGGGCCAGCTGGGACTAGAGGTGTGGCCAGGCTATGGATCCTCAGGGACAAAGGCAGCCCAGATGGGTGGCATCTACAAAAGACAGAAGCATCTAGATCACAGCACGCTGTTAATCAGTTAGGTCAGACCCTGAGAGGGACAAGGCCATCCCAAAATAAGTTACTGTCTCCAAACAAACACATTTCCTCCCTGGAGATTTGGGACGGTGCCCAGGGATCTTGGCCTATAACTAGTGTTTGCTGGTTGCAGGTTGTCTCAGACAGGATTCAGGAGACTTCTATTGGCTGAACAAATGACCTTGGCCAAGTCATCTCATCCCTGCACCTCGGATACCCTATCTGTGGAGTGGGGTCATATATGTGGACCTATCAGAGTCAGTGGGGACCTGAGCAGTTGGTTTCCAGATGGCAGGGACCCAGGGATGGCAGTCTTAGTGAACCACTGGAGAGTTCACTAACAAGCATGCCACATTTTATTATGCCAGGGAGTAGAGAGATAGCTCTGGGGCCTGAGGGAGCTCTCCAGCTAATGAGGAGGTCACCCACCCAGGACATGTGTGCTTATAAACTGCCTGGCAGAAATGAAGATATGTTAAAGGGATACTTGTGCCCCCCCCCCCCATCTATCAGACTGCTAAAATAACAGACCCAAAGAAAAGGGGTTTGGCCAGGAAATTCATGCTGAAAGGAGGAAGCATGGCAGCCAGAGGGGGTCTGGCATCTGGAAAAGAGATTTTCAGCTTGTCAGACAATTTACAGAAAGAGATGGAGGCCAGGTGATGCCGTCAATGGTGAGTGGGGCCACTCCTTAATCTGAACCGCTTACACATGCATATCCCTGGCTCTCTGTTTAAATTTTTATCTCACTTCAGCACCCCAAAAGTGGACCAACAGGTTTACTGAGCCTTAATCCTCCTTCCCAGTGTGGCCACACTGAAAAGAAGTTTCCTTTTTTTCTGCCCACCTTCTATTAACTTGGCTGCTTTAACCTTGAGAACAGGAGGTTGAATTTGACTTCTTGGGGTACAGAATGTGACCCCACATTCAGTAACATACTGAGAACTAATATGTTTGGGCAGTCATGGGTAGTTAGGGGAAAATGGGTTAGCAAGGAAAGAAGGAGCCGACTGTGGGCACACACCTAGCTGGGAGGGGACCCTTCCTTGTGTGATCCACACCAACAAGACACAAGAAGACCTCCTCCCATCTACTCTGTACAGAAAGCCTCTCCTAAGCAAAATAACCTCAACTGGTTGCCTCCTTCAAACGCACACCTGGCTCAGGTATCCTGGATGCTCTCTCGGTATTCCCAGCCAAGCCACCCAGCCGTGGCACCCACTAAAGAACAATGTTTTTCATTAACCCAGTGCTCAGTACCAGCAAAAATCTTTCTATGATCACTCTTTTATTTCTTCAGGCTCCAAAGTCGTTGACCTACAACACAGCCATAGCACACTGGCCCAGCTAGAGCCAGGCCGTACTTCTCAAACCACCCATGTCCCCCCAAAGGCTAGACTCCTTGTCACATGTCAGAATGGTTGGGGTAGAGAGGGGGAGAGAACACAGCTGATGAAATGCTTGCCCGAGGACTTGAATTCAACCCCAGAACCCATGAGAAAAGCTGAGCACGGTGGTGTGAGCTAACAGTCCCAGGGCTGGACATGGAGACAGATGAATCTCAGGCTCACATGCCTGTCAGAACTGCTTAGTGAGCTCCACACCAGTGAGACACCATCTCGAAAACAAGGCCATGGTGGATAGAATCTTGAGGAATGACACCTCAAGTAGTCCTCTGGCTTCTACATGCATGTGTACACACGTGCACACACGTGAACACTTATACACATTGTGGTAGCTTGCGTGTCATTGCCCCTCCCCCATAAACTCACAAGGAGTGGAACTCCTAGAAGGTGTGGACTTGTTGGAGTAGGAAGTATCTCACTGTCAGGGCAGGCGTGAAGGTTGTCTTTGCTCAAGCTACCCCTAATGTCAACAGTTAACTTTCTGTTGCCTGCGAGATGTAGGACTCTCAGCTGCAGCACCACATCTGCCTGCGTGCCACCATGTCTCCCACCATGATAATGGACTGAACCTCTGAAAGTGTAAGTGAGTCACCCCAATTAAATGGTTTTTTTCTAAGAGTTGTCATGGTCATGGTGTCTCTTCATATCAATAAAAAAACATAAGATATACATGTGTATACACACACAAAAAAAAAATCCAAAGAAACAAATGGTCAGATAGACCCTAAGAGGGCATTTGGTCAGATTCTGTCTGGGACCAATGCAATCAATCTTTCCAAGAGTTGGGCCATAGCATTGGCATGTTTCAAAGGAATTGGGTGATTCTGCAGCAGCCAGAGAATAGTTCATTTAGAAGCTGGCTTAGTTTCATTTCTGTTTCTGTGGTAAAGACAAAAGCAATTTAAGGTTAACAGTGGTTGTTTTAGGTCATGGTTCCAGGTTATGTTCATATGGAGTGGAAATGAAAGCGTCTGGAGCATGAGGCATGACATCTACAGTCACAAGAAGAGCGCATGAATGGTTGTCTACCTGTGCTCAGCTTCCTCTACTCTTATTCAGTTCCATAAGCCATGCCTAGGGAATGCTGCCGCCCACAGTGGGTGTATCTTCCCACCTCAATTAACACAACCAAGAAAATTCCCTACAGATATTCTCAGAGGCTAACTTTAACTACATCAGTGGTCCTCAACCTCCCTAATGCTGTGATCCTTTAATACAGTTCTTCATGTTGTGGTGACCCACAATCATAAAATTATTTTTTTGCTACTTCATAACTGTTAAGTTTACTACTGGTATAAATTATAATGTAAGTATCTGATACGCAGGATATCTGATATGTGACCCACAAAGGGGTCACAACCCACAGGTTGAGGATGGCTGATCTGGACAGTCCCTCACAGGTGTGTCTGCAGGCCTGGAGAAAGTTAACACCAACGACTCAATGGTACCCAGTGGGCACACAGTGTACAAGGTTGTGTTCTGGACATGCCCTTTATACCACAAACATTGTGACTTCCGTCGAGGACCAGCTACTGGACAGGTCCCTCAGAGCCCGCCGTCCCCCAGGGTCAGTATTTGTTTTTGTTCATATGCCCCAGTTCTGAGAGTGCTTTCTTACAGAAAGGGGGAGGAGACAGAGACTGTAGGAAAAACAGGGCAGAAACAGGAAGCTGAACCGAGGGGAGTGAGTCCTTAGGGCAAACCCCTCAGAACACGGCCCTATCATCATAGCAGTAGGGAAGGACTTAGGATGTGGACCAGTGGTACAGGATCTTCTTTTCTCCCATGACAGACCATTGGCCTTTCTGCAGTGTTCCCAAGAAGGTGTAACCTTCTAGGATATTACAAGGACTCTGACCCCACCCTAATACTCATTGGCCAAATTTCCCCATCTATATCATCGCCCTGCATGCTGCTCCATCAGCACTCTGATGCTGCCGGACTCAGCTCCCACCGGTGTGGCAAGAACCCCCAGTGTCCTGAGGCCCCCCGGGAAGGCATGCTTGAAGAGATGCTGGGTTACAGACGCAACTTGCCATCCAGAAATCTTCCACATTCCAATCACTTTTTTTAAACTCCACAAACACAATCTCTGCACCATGATCAATTATTTAGCATAAAATGATGCATCGTGTTAGCAACTAGATGGCATTAGATATGCCCCTAGAATTCTAATGATGAGCCGTCACCACCAGCCTAATGCAAAGTTTCCTTTGCCTGTGTTTTTGAAGTCTTCCCAGAATGGAGAGGAGCCAAGATCTATATGCTCTGAGCTGGTGTCGGACTTAGGTGGGCCCAGGAATGTAATTAGCCTGGCCGCCGCCATCCCTGTGCCCCGTGTCCTTGCCCGGTATTTGTTTTCCTTCTGTCTCACAAATTACTCCTTTTTGCAGGGTTGTTTGTTTAATGTCAGGAGGTTATTAAACAAACTTAAAGCTTAGGACCTTAGTCAAATCAGGAAGGAGTGGGGCCTGAGAAGGATGATCTAATGCTGGAGAGGCTACTCCTTCAGCCTTGATGCCTCCAGACTAGAGATCTGGGAGGCCCAGCTGGAGGAGAGCAGATTAGAACTGCCCAGACATCTAGCTGCTATTCCAATCTCTGAGCCCTGGGAAGGTGTCTGGCAGAGGCCTAGAGGTGACCAAGGAGAAACAAGGTCTTTGTCTACAGTCTCTTGGCTTCAGCTGCTCTCACTGTTGACCTCCTGGCTGAGTGTTGGGTGCTCTGGGAGACTCTGGTCAAACATCTGCCATAAAGACTTACGGCATCCCAGAACTCTGGCTCCGGGGTGATTCCCGCTGTATGGGATTATATGCCCATACCCCACACAGCTACCCACACAGGACTATCCATTCATCATTCACAGAGTGACCGCCATATGCTGAACCCCTCAGGTACGTTGGTGCTGTGCCCAGCCTTTGCCTGAGGTGTGTTGAATTCTCAACACATCTACTGCTCAGTTCTAGAAGAAAACCCAGAGGTTCAAGCAAACTCTGACACCGGCATGGCCCTTGACTTCCCCAGCTGGAGGCCTGTCCCTCACACCAGGCTGGCTAGGAAGTCTTCCAGGTGAGGAGAATGCCATGATGGGGCTGAGTTTTCAAAGAATGAAGCTGAGGTATATAGGCCTTGGATTGCCCACGCCGGGCAGGGCAGCTGGGCCTGCTGTCTCCCCTCCATACATATGGTGGGAGGTCTATTGGTGGTGATACAAATCTGTATTGTATTAAAGTGCATAGAATTGAACACAGAAAAGGTAGGTAGGTAGATAGATAAATAGATAGATAGATAGATAGATAGATAGATAGATAGATGATAGATAAGATAGATGATAGATTCGATAGATAGGATAAAGTCAAATTTATTATAGGCTATTTAACAAAATAATGAACTTTTAATTAAAAAGATGTTTTTCATGTATGTCTGCAACGAGAAACCTTTACTAAAATACTAAAGTAGGTTTTAGAAAATGACCCCATATGTGTTTTGTAAAGCTTTTCATGTGCATAACTTTATGTAATGCAAATACAACTTTATTTTAAATACTTATTATTATTCTTCTGTGTGCGTGTGTGTTCTCACATGCTATAGCATAGGTATGGAGGTCAGAGAACAACTTGAGGGAGTTGGTTCTCTCCTTCCACCATGTGGGTCCCAGGTTTGAACTCAGGCCTTCAAGCTTGGCAGCAAATACTTGTACCTGCTAAACCATCTTGCTTGCCCTCACGTAAATAATTTTAATACAGAAAAAAATTAAAAACAAAATCTGCATTAGGGAGGCAGCTCAGTCAGTAAAGTGCTAAGGTATGAAGACCTAAGTTGGATTCCCAGAAAAGCCGGGAGTGGTATGTGTATGAAATCACAGCCCTGAAGGAAGGAGACAGATGGGTCCCTGGCCAGTCAGCCTAGCCAAATTGCAAAGTTCCAGGCCAATTCCAGTGCCTGCCTCAAAAAATAAAATGATAAAGTATAAAGAACAACATAGATTGACCCCCGGTCTCCACCATGCACACACACATACACACGCACACATATACACATACACACACAAGGAGTATGGATATTTGAAGATTTGTAAGGGCATACAATTATATTTTTTTAGAGAGGAGGACAACTCAGAGAGGGCAGTTGTCTAGTGTAAGTCACACAGCACATGCCTTCTAGACCTGGCACCTGACCCAGACCTCCAAGAGCTCACAGCACCAGCCAGCTGGGAAGCAGGCACAGGCTTCCTGCCCAAAGGCTCAGATCTTGTCCCCTCAGCCTGAAGCCTGGGTCCTCGCTTGCCTGATACTATCATTTCAGCTCTTGACATGCTGGCTAATCACCCTCGTAGTGCTGAACGGTGCCTGGCCGGGGCTTCTGATCTCAGAGATGACTCACGGCAAAGATGACATGTTGAATTAATGCAAACTTTCTCAGATAGTATCTCTGGGAAAAAAATATCTTCATCTCATACTATTTACATACTGTCCTGAGCCTTGGGGCCATTCAGGCTGATTTCCGCTCACTTTGGTCTCCAAGTAGCCTGTCTGTTAGTGAGGTGCCCACCTCTGGGATAAGGAATCCTGCTGCCCCACTGAGGGCCATGGGAGAGGATCCCCGGGGTTGCCCTTGTCTGGCAAGGCAGGGGCACTGTTTGTAGTGGACATTTCCTGAGATGGTTGGATGGAGGGTCCCCAACCATTTCAGATCCCCATACAAAGCAGAGGTCGGACTACATTGCATACAAGGCCCCTGCTGTCTGGTGCAGGTCTCCTCTTGTCAGGATCCAGTGAGTACTATGTGTTTTCAGACTCCATGCCCCCTCCTCCACCTCAGAGATGAGAGCAAACGAGGCCATATGTGGAATGGCTAAGCTGCACCCTTGGGAAGTGGCAGGGACATCATATGTTGGCTCACTGCCCCAGATAGTAAGAAAGAATGGTGGGCTCTGGGGTGAGCAGAAAATGGCTATGTAGAACCTCTGAGAATCCCTAGAACCTCTGAGTCATTACCCACATTTGCTCTACCCACCCCACCCCACCCCACCCACAACTAACTCGTTCTTTTCTCCACACACGATGACCTCCTTATTCAAGAACCAGTTCCAGGTCAAAAAGATGGCTCAGTGCATAAGGTGCTCGCCATGGCTCAATGGGCAGTGCTTGCCAGGTGTGCTACTTAGAGGTGGGTTGTTTTGTTTTGTTTTGTTCTGTTAGGTTGTTTTTTGTTTAGTTTTGCTTGTAAGCTTGTTTATTTGGTTGGTTGATTGGTTGGTTGGTTGGTTGGTTGGTTGGTTGGTTGGTTGGTTGGTTTTGGTTATCTTGACACAAGGTAGGTTCATTTAGGAAGAGGAAACTCCATTGAGAAAACTCTTTTATGTCTGTTGGGCATTGTATCCATTAATAATTGATGGGTGAGGGCCCAGCTCACTGTAGGCAGTGCCATCTCTGAGGTGGGGTCCTGGTTATATAAGAACACAGGCTGAGTAAGCCAGGAAAGTCAGGACGGTAAGCAGCTCCTCCGTGACCTCTTCTTCAGCTCCTGCCTCCAGCTTCCTGCCTTGAGCTCCTCCCTGACTTCCCTCCAGGAAGGACTGCAAGCTGATAGGCTGAAATAGACCCTTTCCTCCCCAAGCTGCTTTTGGTTGTGGTGTTTACTCACAGAAACAGAAAGCAAACTAAGACACGGGTGAACACAAAGGCTGGGATCCCCTGAGCTCACTTAAGAAGCTAGTTGGGGAGCTGGAGGGCTGCCTCAGGGGTTAAGAGCACCTACTGCTCTTGCAGAGGATCCATGTTCAGTACCCAGAACTCATTTCTGGCAGCTCACAAGTGCCTATAACTCCAGCACCAGGAGCCCAGATCTTCTGGCTTTGGCAGGCACTGCACTCATACAAGCAAATCAACACTCAGACAAAAACACACATATGTAATTTTAAAGTAGAAGTAAAATCTTTAAAAACAAAAGGCTAGGTTGCAAGGTAGCCTGTAATTATGAAACAGAGACAGGGTGCGGGCACAAGAAAGATAGCTCGCCTAGCTAATCAGCTAGCTCTGCGTTCAACTGAGGGACCTTGCCTCAATAAATAGGGTGGGGAGTGATTAGGTGAGACATTCATGCCGACTTCAGTGACCCACATGTATATCCAGAAGTGCACGGACACCAGCACACACATGCATGTGCCCACATGCATGCAAACACGCACATACATATGCAGACAACTCACAAATAGGAACCGGCTCCTTATTGCTCGGTTAAGTCCCTTGTGATCTCCAGCACAAGCACCAGCAGCACATGCCTCACAGGCTCTTAGAAACACAGGTCCCACTGCTCTATCTACACCACTTCTTCCCATGCCATTACTCAGTTATCTCTGGGCCGTGGGGAGGAGAATGCTTGGCACACGACTCTGGCTGCCGTAATAGCCTGGGAGCTTCAACAGCAGACAGACCTGAGTTTCTCATACTCTGGGGGCTGGTAGTCTAAACTAAGATCTGGACCCATTCTTTCATGGCAAGAGGCCTTCATTTGCAGGTGACCATGTTCATGTCGCCGGACTACATGAGGGAGGGAGGGAGGGAGGGAGGGAGGGAGGGAGGGAGGGAGGGAGGGAGGGAGGGAGGGAGGGAGGGAGGGAGGGAGGGAAGGAGGGAAGGAGGGAGGGAGGGAAGGAGGGAGAGAACTCGAGGGCACTAAATCTATGGGACCTCAGTCCCACCTATTAGCTTTGCCAGCTTGGCACAGCCTAGGAAGGGAGTCTGGGTTAAGTTCTTGCCCAAATCGCACTGGCCAGCAGGCATACTACAGGAATGGACAGGATTGTTAATTGTAGGAAGAAGCAGCCTCATGGGGGCAGCACCATGCCTAGGCAGGTGATCCCAGACTGCTTCAGAAATCCAGCTCAGCAGAAGCCTGTGAACACAGCAAGCAGCATTCCTCCACAGTTCCTGCTTGCATTCCAGCCCTGACTTCCCTCAGTGATGCGCTGTGACCCAGAAGGGTGAGCCAAATAAACCCTGTCCTCTGTTGAGTTGCTTTGGGTCATGATGTGTTTCCCAGCAACGAAGAGTAAACAGACCTCATTTAACCTTACTCATCCCATATAAGTCCTGTCTCCAATGTCTCCAAATACAGCCACACCGAAGGGACTGAGAACTCATGCAGTCTAGGCTGACCTTGATCTCACTACGTAGCTATGCTGCAGAGGATGGCCTTAGACTTCTGACCTTCCTTTGTCCCCAGATGTCTGGGATTATAAACCTGCACTGTCTTGCTGGGTTTATGTAGTTCTGGGGATCAGCCCCAAGGCCTCAGTCATGCTAAGCAAGCCCTCTACCAACTAAGCTACATCACTAAACCAGTTTGGGGCTTTAAGGAGAACACAATTCAGTTTACAGCACTGAAGAAAGAACCCGGGGAGCCAGGCCTAGGAGCATAGATCTGTAATCCTCACTATTTGGGAGACTGAGGCAAGAGGACCACAAGTTCAAAGCCAGACTGGACTGCAGAGTGAATTCAAGACCAGCACTGGTAACTTACTAAGACCCTGTCTCAAAAAATTAAAAGGCCCCAGGAGTGTAGCTCGGTGTAGGAGCATCTACCTAGCATGTGTGAGGTGCCTCCTCCACCTCCCCTCTTCTCCAGATCCACCCAGGATTCTGTCTCCCCTAAGAAAAGAGCAGGCCTCCCAGGAACACCAACTAAACATAGCAACTAAACATACTATAACAAGACAAACTCAAACCATGACATCAAGGATGGTTGAGGCCACCCAGTGTTAGGAAAAGGGTCCCACCTAACAGATTTCTCCAGAATATTTCACCCAAACACAAAAGAGCAAACTTTTTCTCAGCCCCTCATGGAATATTCTCCATAATTGGCCACATGCTCAGTCATAAAGCAAGTCTTAACAGATACAAGAAAATTAAAATAACCCTCAGTATTTTATCAGACCACTGCAGATTACAGCTGGGTATCAAGAGCAGAAACAGCAGAAAGCCTACAAACTCATGGAAACTGAACAACTCTACTGAAGGATGACTGGGTCAACGCAGAAACAATAAAGGAATTAAAGACTTCCTAGAATTCAATGAAGATGAATACATAACAATTCCAAACTTATGGGACACCATGAAAGCAGTGCTAAGAGGAAAGTTGACAGTACTAAGTGCAGGCATAAAAAAGAACTGCAGAGATCTCACACTCGCAACTTAACTGCACACTTGAAAGCTCTAGAACAAAAAGAAGTGAGCACACTCAAGAGGACCAGTTTCCCTCATGAACATTGGTGCAAAAACACTCAGAAACCAAACCCAAGAACACACCAATTAAGATCCTGATGCCTGGGGCTGGGGAGTTAGGTTGGTTAGAAAATGTTTGTTGTGTGAGCAGGAGAACTTGCATTTAGTCCCTTAGAATCCATGTAAGAAAGCTGGCTGTGGAGGCACAAGCCTGTAATACAAGTGCTGATAGAGAGAGACAAGATTCCTAAGGTATCTGATGACCAACTTACTCAAATCTGCGGGCACTGGGTTCACTGTGACCCTGTTATCTTAGTTTGGTTTCTGTTTCTCCAACAAAACACCATGACCAAAGACAACTGGGGGAGGAAAGGGCTTATTTGGCTTACACATGCTGATCACATACATCACTGGCAGAAGCCAAGGCAGAAACTCAAGGCAGGAACTGAAGCTGAGACCATGCAAGAGTGCCTCTTACTGGCTTACCTCAATGGCTTGCTCAGCCTACTTCCTTACCCACTCAGAACCACCCCTTCAGGGGTGACTTCTCACAGTAGAGTGGGTGGATCTTCCCACATCATCATCAATGAAGAAAACACTACACAGGCCAGTCTGATGGAGAGAGACAGCTTCTCAACTGAGGTTTCCTTTTTTCAGATAACTCTTCTCAGTATCAAGATGACAAAAATAACCAGGACAACCAATCTTAAAAAAAAAAAAAAGGTTGAGAGTGATTGAGAACGATACTCATATTGACCTTGGCATATATGTGTGTGTGACACACATACACACACACACACACACACATACATACACATACACGCACACATCTCCCTACCTGATTTACATGATTCATGCTCCTCTTCTTTTATACTTCCAAGTAAAGCTCAGTGTATGCTCATTCGTTCATTAATTCATTAATTCACCCATTCATTCACCCATTCATTCATTCATTCATTCCTACCGTGTAAAAGTGTCATCCAGGCTCTGGGAAGGCAGTGTGGAGCCTAATAGATGTGTTCCAAACTTTACTCAGTGAGATGGTGCTGTAGAATCCCAGGATGTCAGCTCTGAAGTGGCATGGGTTTTTCTGGCTCCCTTTGGTCCCCTCATCTGTAGACACAGGCATCCCTGAGCAGTAGGTTCATGGCAGGACTTATCCATCTACAGTCCGGACTAGCACATCTGTCACCCTCCCCCGGACCCAAGGGGAGAGTGCCCAAGCTGCCTAGCAACAAGCAGGGACCTTGCTCCATTCACCACTCTGAAGCCTTTCCCCAAAGCAGTCTGTCTGCGGCTGTGCTAAGATCATCAGCACAAGCCTTCTGCTTCAGGCTCCACTTGGTTCTCCCTGTGACATCCCTCACTGATGGGCTGTGATCTGGACAAATAAGCCAGATAAACCCTTCCTCTCCTAAGTTGCTTTTGGTCAGTATTTTATCCCTTACAGGGACACCCTGATGGCTCAGGACCCACTGGATAGCTAATCCAGGTTCCTCTGCCTCCTCTTCCAGTCCTTAACTTAGTCATAGCTACAAAGTCTCCACAGAAAGCATAGCAAGTTACGTTGACAGGTTCTGAATTTCCAAGGATTCAGATGTGGGCATTTGGGGACATTATTCATCAACCACGGTGAGTCATGTACTGGATACTAACTCAGAATCAAGCTCCAGGTTGGTATTTCAGTGAGTGGGCAGGAGGTGCAGGGTCTGCCCTCTTACAACCTCAGAGAGCATGAGTTTAGGTCTGCCAGAGGGATGTGAGGAGTCCCGACTTTCATGGACATCTGGCTGCCTCTCACATGTATGACAGAAGGGGGAATTGGACTGCGGGGGGGGGGCTTGGAAGATTGGGGGTGTAGAACATACTTAAAACCTAATCAGAGAGACCAAGAGCTAGGAGCCCAGGAATGTCAGTGGCTAACTCTATAGTCAGCCAAGCTCTGAAGATCCAGAGATTTTAAGAAGGTAGCCCCAGGCGGTAACTGCTTATCAATCACCATGGAAGTGATTTAAATATTAAATAATAGGTGAAAATCTACAAGTCCAGGCAGGGTTATTTAGGCACCTGTGTGTGTGTGTTATGTATCATTTTGTGTGGTGTGATATCCATATATGCATGAAGATGTGTGCACCCACGTGGCAACCAGAGTACAGCCAGTGTTCCTCTCTGTCACTCTCTACCGTATTCCCTTGACACAAGTTCTCTTACTGAACTTGAAGTTAGTCATTTTGACTAGATTGGCCAGCCATGGAACTCCTGAGATCTACCTGTCTCCAACCCACAACACTGAAATTACAGACATGTGCCCAGCTTTTATGTGGGTGCTAGGGTTTCGAACTCATGTCTTCATGCTTCAGTCATAAGTGTTCTCTTACCACTGAGCCATTTTGCCAGCCCCAGGCATGTTTTATGAATATGTTGATACTGGATGGGAGTTGAGCTAAGCAGGGTAGGAGGCTGGGAATAGACGCTCCTAACACTATCAGGAGAGGCAGTGAGTAGTAGAAACTGGCACCTCCCTTTTCCATCCTCAGCCCCGCCCACACCGTCCTAACCCCTAGGAGGGTGTGGTATTGATGCTTCTCCTTTTATATATTGATAAAGTGCGGACAGCCCCTCACTTTTCTGGTTTTCCCCCTTAACCTAGCTCTCAGGAATTCTGTATTTTCCCTTCTAAAATCTTTCATTACAGAAGAAAAGTCCCCTTCATCTCACCGTCATGACTGAACTCAACTGGCTGCAAGTTTGTCTGTTGTGGGATAGCACACTCATCTCTGCTCTGTAGCTCTCAGGGACAGAGGGAGTTCAGGACCCAGTCATCCTGGGAGCACTTGGGAAGATTCCAGCAACCTCTGTCCCCACAAGAGGTCACGCAGGTGACAAAGAACATACACACACACAATGGGGATCTGGCATGCAGCTCAGTTGGTGTTTGACTGGAAAGCATAAAGCTGTGGGCTCCATACAGATTTCCACATCATACAGGGTGTGGGGGAGTGTGCCTGTACCTCAGTACTCAGGAGGTGAAGGCAGGAGAACCAGGAGTGAAAAATCCTCAGCTACATGGCAGGTTCTAGGCCAGCCTGACGTACATAAGACTCATCTCAAAATACGTAGATGGATAGACAGACAGACAGACAGACAGACAGACAGACAGACAGATGAAATCATGGGCTGGAGAGATAGTTCATTGTTTAAGAGTCCTGGTGGCTCTTCCAGAGGACCAGGGTTCAATTCCCAGCACTCACAAGGCAGCTTACAACTGTCAGAAACTACAGTTTCAATGGATCCAATGCCCTCTTTGGCCTCCACAGAGACTGCACACATGTAGCATATAGACACCCATACAGATAAAACTCACAAACACGAAATTAAAAATTGTTTTTTAAAAATTGTGATATTTAAAAGGAATAGAAACTTCAGACTGACTTTGGAGTATCCAAGCATTATGAGGTAATAAAGCTGAGATGTTTCTACCCATTTTATTAGTAAACTGAGTCCCAGAACTTAAACACGAGCCAGTTCAGTGTCAGTCAAGACTGACTGACTGGTGTTTTCAAGGTGCTAGCTGTATGTGTTCTGAGGATCTGTTGAGACCACACATTCCTTCTTCAGTGTTACAGTACAGGTCTAGGGAACATGCCGAGGCTCCCAGAGTCTTGTGTCTAGGAACAAAGTTCTGGACCAGGGACACATGGATAGTGGTAGAAATAAACAGCTTATTAAGAAAGAAAAACATGCTTTTCAAAATGGAAGTGAGCCAGAAAACTGGGCAAGATCTCAGACTCAAAGGCCCTGGGCCGTGAGAGGCCTGGTACTTTATAACCTTTTCTGGGTACCTCAGAAGCATCTGTCTTAGGGTTTCTATCACTGTGAAGAGACACCACAACCACAGCAACATTATAAATGAAAACATTTAATCGAGGTGGCATCTTACAATCAGAGGTTTGGTCCATTATCACTATAGCAGGGAATATGGCAGCTGGGAGTATGTTAGCGTGTAGATAGACATGGTGCTGAAGAATTCTACATCTTGATTCGAAGGCAATAGGAAGTGACCTGAGAGACTGGGTACGGCTTGAGCACATATGAGACCTCAAAGCCTGCCTCCATCATGACACACTTCCTCCAACACAGCCACACCCACTCCAATAAAGCCACACCTCCTAATAGCGCCACTCCCTTTGGGGGCCATTTTCTTTCAAACCCCCACAACATTTTCACACATATGGTGCTTTGTTACATACCCTAATGTCAGGGGATTTCCAGGCTTCTTCTTTCATAAATCAATTTTTTAATATTTATTTTTTATTATGCGTGTGTTGGGGGTATATTCATACAAGTGCAGGTATACTCAGAGGCCAGAAAAAGGATATCACAGCCTCTGAATCTGGAGTTAAACATAGTTGTGAGCTGCCTGCCTTGGGTTCTGGGAACTGAACTCAGGTCTTTGTAAGGGCACAGCTAAGCCACCTCTCCAGCCCCTCATATGTCAATCTTGATGCCTCTAGATCAATGATTCTCTATCCAACCAATACTGTGACCCTTTGGTACAGTTCCTTGTGTTATGGCGAGCCCCAACCGTAACATTATTTCACTGATACTTCATAACTGTAATTTTCTACTGTTATATTGCAATGTAAATCTCTGATATGCAGGATAACTGATACACAACCCCCAACCAGTTTGCAACCCATAGCTTTTCAACCACTGCTCTAGAACCTCCCATGAAGGCTTGTTCTTCTACCTGACAACTAAGGGCTTGGGGGATAGCTCAGCAGTAGACCTCTTGTGTAGGTAAGACCCTATATTCCATCTCCAGCACCCAAACATATGTGATGAAATCACATACACTGAGCACACATGCGAGTGAATCAAGTTGTCACAGATCACATTCTGCAAGCTTCTCTTCCTGCACCCCAGGCTCCTGCTCGTCTGTAACATGGCTCCTCAGCAGGTCAGTGTGGACTTCATCTCACCAGTGTGTGATGCAGACCCAGGAGTCTGGGGCTCCAACACACGGTGGAAGCGTTTGAGCAGAATTAACTAGATCATCATATCCTACTTCAATGTCCCTTGCCTGGGGCCCGTCCACCTGGTATTCAGGCACAGCGGAGGACCCTTCACTAGACAGGAAATGACATGCAGAAGTCTATGCCCCGCCCTCACCATGAACTTCCTCTCCAGCAGGGAACAGATCGTGATGAGAAAAGATATAGCAGTGCAGAAGTAAAGGAAACTGAGGCAGAGAAGAGGGTGGAGCAACAGGGATCTGAGTAACTGAATGAGCCTCCCTCCCAGATGGAGCTAAATTCGGACCTTAGGTCAGCTATTGTCTCAGAATGTGGAGCACACCCCCACTTGGGGACGGTCACCAAAAAACTGGCAAAACAGCAGGTTTCTGAATGTTCAATGGCCAAAAATCCACCCAGAATCAAAGGTATCATGAGTCTGAGCTGTTTTGGGTGGTGCTCAGCCGCTTTGGTTATGGAGCTTCCCTGCAGCCACTCTGCACTGACTCCCAAGGCCACCAAAGGCTGCCTGAAACCCCTGAGCTCAGACTCTAGACTGCCGTATGTTAAGAATTGCTGAGCCTTTCACTAGCTATGTGTTTTCCACTCTTATAGAAGCATAATGGCTTAATTATGGGAACGGGCGTTTCTCACG
The DNA here is from genome assembly GCF_014885135.2 of Alexandromys fortis. Classification (NCBI taxonomy): domain Eukaryota; kingdom Metazoa; phylum Chordata; class Mammalia; order Rodentia; family Cricetidae; genus Alexandromys; species Alexandromys fortis. Next base: position 356,942 of record NW_026068110.1, read on the forward strand.
GCTCTGCCATCATTCATCCCCTTTCTTCTGTGATACAAAGACTTAAAGAAAACCCAGAGCTGCTTAGGGGAAAGAAGAGAGGCATGTTTGGTTTGTATTGTGTTTGAATGTCATTTTTAAACACTACCTGAGGGCTGTCAAGATTGCTGATGATGTAAAGACGCCTGCGCCGAGCCTAAGGACCTGAGCTCCGTCCTCAGGACCCACACAATGGAAGAGAAACGACTCCCGCCAGGAGTCCACTGACTTTCTCACATACACTGTGGCACACGTGTACCCATCCCCAAATAAATGACACATACGACCACAAATAAATGAAATGCAATTGCAAAAATGAAGCTGCTGTTTGAGTTGCTGGCTTGAGTTTTATAAAAAAAAAATATTTGTTCAATGAGCTTTGGCTTGGGATTAAGGCAGAATACTCAACAACTCTTGAAGTGTCCCTGAGCGTACTTCTGTACCACGTCTCTATGCAAGACATCCTCAACATTATTTATTATAAAAATCAAAATATCCATCAACTCAAAACACTGTTGTCATGGTTTGAATAAAAAATGTCCCTTACAGGCTCAGGTAAACACTTGACTTCCAGCTGGTGGCAATGATGGGGAGGTTTAGTCTGGGCAGCCCTGCTGAAAGAAGTGTGTCTCTTGGGAGCAGACTTGGAAATGATACAGCCTTCCCTGCTTCCAGCTCATTCTCCCTGCTTTGTGACTTCGGTGGAAGACATGGGTTCTCAGCTTCCTGCTCTGACCTCCACGCTGCCCGCTGCCGTACCTCCTGTCCTGATGGACTTGCGTCCTTCTGAAGCTGTGAGTCCCAATAAACCCTGCCTTTGGCAGGGTCCCTGGGCCACATGTTTGGTCATAGCAACAGAAAAGGGACTAAGCCAGAGTTGAAGGTGCTTTGTGCCCTGCAGATTCAAACATTCGGCCAAGATTTAATTCTTTATGTTTATATATTTTTTAAAAAGCAGCATACCATCTCATTAGTATGCAAATTAGCTTTCATCTTTAATAAATGGTAAAATTATATGTATACCAAAGAATTATTTTAAGATAAATCTTTTTATGACTTAGTATCAGTAAATGTTTGGTTTGTATACATATTTTATATACCTATATATCCAGAGTGGCATAAAAATTTCATGGGCAAAAAGGGCTCATGAGTAGAGGGAGTTTAAGAAGGCCTGGGTCAGGGCTGGAGAGATGGCTCAGTGGTTAAGCCTGCTGTTCTTACGGAGGACCTGAATTCAGTTCCCAGGAAACATGTCAAGTGGCTCACAATGGCCTCCAACTCCAGCTCCAGGGATCTGAGATCCTCTTCTGGCCTCCTTGGGCACCTGCACATGTATACACATACACACACACACACACACACAATTTTTAAAGAGAATTCTGGCTATGGCTGTGAGATCAGGAGCAAGGTGTCCTCACCCTCTCCTTCTACATCTAAGACTCACGCCAGGAGTCATGGAGGTGCCGGACTCTCCCAGTCTGGGTCTTAAATGTCTTCCAAGGCTCATGTGCTTAAAGGCTTGTTTCCTAAGCTGTGGCAGTACTGGGAGGTGGTCCAGCCTTAAAAGACTGGAACCCCCTCTCGGCTATTTCCTCTGGCAGAATTGAGCAGCCTCTAGGGATACATGCTCCCACCACACTGTCATGAGCTGCTTTGCCACAGACACAAACTAACAAGGCCATCTTTAGACAGAGACCTCAGAAACCATGAGCCAGAATATGCGTTGTCTCCATAACTTCTTGGGTGTTTCACAGTCCTGGCTGAAAGCTGATATACTAACTCACTGAGGTGCGAGCTAGGGCTCCCAAGAGCACGGACTAGGGTCTCAGGGGTCTCAGTTCTGTTCCTTTCCAGCCAGTGACCTTGGTTAGGTCATTTTACCCTTCTGATTCTCTCTCTCCCCTCACGTTCTTGTAACCGGGTCTTGAGTATTCCATCGCCATCTACCTGAGGGTGGATTGTCCTCTCTAGAGCCAGGACTACAGTCTTGCTCCCTCATGCTCAGTTTATGTAGGGTTAGAGCTGGAGCCCAGGACTTCATTAGTGACAGGCAAGCAGCTAACCAGCTGAGCCACATCTCCAGCCCGATTCATTTTGTTATCTGTACGTGTGACAGGCGTCGTGCCGCCTGCCCAACCAGATTCAGAGGCTAGCGGCCTGGATATGCCTAGCATGGTTCCTTACATTGGCAATGTGTGGAAACTGCAGATGCCATGCAACAGAAAATGCCTGTGGGTGGGGCCTGAGAGTACCATCCAGAGGGCCTAGCTCGGGACCCCTTTCCCAGCTCTTCCCAAGACAGCCTGCTGTTTCAGTCCTTTCCTCAAGCCAGCCCCTAAATCCTGGGTCAGTCCTAGAGACCCCCATTTGCCTTACCAGGAATGGCTGCCATCCCTCAGTGTACGTGTCTGTGTGGGCATACACTTCACCCCCACACATGGAGATCAGAGGACAGCTTTCAGGAGTTGGTCGTCTCCTTCCACAGGGAGGGGCCGAGGGATGGAGCCTCAGCTGTCAGGCTTGACAGCAAATGATTTACCCACAGAGACCCTACCTCTTTTCCCTTCCAACATTCCCTGCCTTCAGATAAATTTCTCGGCTGTATGAACCAACCAAACCCCTGGCGTCTGTGAGTTTTCCCAGCCTCCCTCTTGCTAGTCTCTAACTTCAAAAACCCAATTACAGGGTTGAGGAGATGATTCTGTGGAGTGTATGCTTGGCAGGCAAGCATGAGGCCAGGAATTCAATCCCCAGGACCCATCTAAAAGCCAGCTGTAGTGGCATGGGTCTGTGCCTACAGCCACGGGATTCCCTGGGGGTTCTCTGGCTTAGCCAAATTGATGAGCACAAGAGAAAATTGAAAAGACTTTGTCTCAGAAAATAAGAGGGTGGGTTAGAGAGATGAGTTGCTAGGTAAGACTGCTTGAGCTTGAAGACCTGAGTTTGAATTCCCAGCATTCCACTAAAAATCCAGCAAGAACCTATCTGCACCTGCAACTCCGGCACTGTGGAGGGAGGAGATGGGAGAATCTGGGGCTTTGCTGCCCGTCAGACCAGCTCCAGGCTCCACAAGATACCTCGTCTCAAGGGAGTGAGGCAGACAATAGAGCAGTCATCCAGTGCCCTTCTCTGCCCTCCTCATGCCCACGGGCATGTATGCACATACACCACACTCACACCTACACACCAGCACACACACAAACACCTCTATGAATATACTCACACACTCATGTGCATGCATACTCACACCTATGCACAAACACACACATACACAAATACACTCACACACTCGTGTGTGCACAGATGCACACTCACACCTACACACAAGCACACACTCACAAATACACTCATACACTCATATATATTCACACTCACACCTACACACCAGCACACACAAACATCCACAAATACACTCACACATCCTTGAGCATGCATACACACGCACGAATACATTCGCTTGTGTATGCACACTCACACCTACACACAAGTACATACCTGCACAAATACACTCACACATTCATGTACATTCACACATGCACAGACACCTGCACACACACACACACACACACACACACACACACTGAAAGAAGAAAGGAAAAAACAATGTGGAGAACCACAGAAGAAACACATACAAAGTTGACTCTGGCCTCTACGCACACACCTGTGCCCTCATAGCCCTACGTATTTGTGTACACACAAGATTCTGTTATTTCTCTACACAGTATCTGTTCTCAGCCATCCACCCCCCATTTTTTAAATATCTTTTCCTTTTCCTCTCCTGGCCCCCAATTTTTAACTGCTTCCTGTAAGTCCTACAAAACCCATAAAGTTGTGACTTTGGGGACCAGCTTTCCTGTATTATGCGCTCTTTCCTTGGGTGGGACGTGAACTGTATTCATCTGGGTCCTGTTCTTGTTTCTTTCTCTGTCTTGTGACCGTGACTCCTAGACCAGAGCAGACTGAGCACCATAGGGGCAGCTTCTAGGTCACCTTTTCCACGGAACCTACTGTGGGCTGTGAAAGGCATTGGGTAGGTGTAGAAGAGCTGTCTCCCCATAGAGGCAAAGACTTGGGCTCTACAGAGAGAGTGAGGCGAGCCCCTCCTCCCCGGCGGAACCTGCTGTTACAAATGAGCACTTTAGAGTGACAGGGGTTTCTAGGTCTTCCTACTGACCTGAGTGGAAGACTCTATAGTGCCCCAAAGTCTCAACCTAAGAATCTGCAGCCTCACAAACTGCCCGAGTTTATTTGGGGAGCAGAATTCGATTTGCATGTCAAAGGAGCTGCTATCTGGTACCTGATGTAAGACTAATTTTATTATTAAATTATCAACACTGATTTACTGAGAAATACGGTACTGCCGGGAGCTATTTTTAACCTCCTGCCTGAGCCGAGACTCGGGCTCCGCAAACAAATCTTTCTTTGAAGGACACTGCATTTGCAAAAGTGAATTAGGTGAACAAATATCCGTCTATTCATGAAGTTTCTTTATTGCGAAATAAATAAATAACGGCCTGAATGCCTTCATTGTCCCCCTGGCAGGTTTCCACGCAGGCTGCTGGCAATGGCTTCTGCGGAGCCCTGCGGCGATGGGCGGGGCGCAGAGCGGGTGGGAGGCGCCCGGAAGTGCTGCCTGGGACTTCAAAGGCGGACCCCAGTCACCACCCCGCGGGCGTCCCCACCCCAGCACTGTCCTCTAGTGGGGACCATCCCCATCCAGGTCAGAAGGGAGGACAAAGGGGAGACTCTCTGGCTCCTGTCTGTGGGATCTTGGCGGGTTCTTAACTTGAGCCTTTCTATCCTATCTCATCCAGAGTTAATCCTGCCTCATGTCTGCGTAGTTGAGAGGATTAAACCAGATACTTAACACACGTCAAGCAATTGCCACACATCGGTTACTGTCGCAATCCTTGTTGGGGCAGGAAAATGTGGAAAAAGGTAAAGATTTTGCGGCCAGTCCTGTGGTATATGGCAAGAGAATGGACCCTAAAACCAATTCTAGCCACACTAGGCAAAGCTGTGTACCCCCAGGCAAGACACAGCCATCTCTGTTCTTTATATTTCAATTCTACACAACAATGTAGTTCAATGGTAGAGCACTTGTCCAGCATGCCCAAGACCGGAAGTGCCAGTCCCAAACCTGAATGGAAGTAGGAGACAGTGGATTCCCCTGGGGGGTAAGGGGGTGCTCAAGTGTAAACTATACATTGGGTCACAGGATTAAACTCGTGATTCAATAGCCTCAGGTGTTGGAATATGGCTCCTGATCAAGACTGATACCGAATGTGGTGGTATATTCCTGTACCCAGCACTTGGAAGCTGGAGGCAGGAGCAGAAGATTATCCTAGGCTACATAACAAGTCTGAGGCCAGTCTGGAATACATGAAATCCTGTCTCAAAATCCAAACAAACATTAATATAATCCATCATTCCTATCCTTGATGGTGGTGGTGGTGTGTGTGCCACAGGTCAACATCATACCTCTTTCTCCATTGCTCTTCCCTTTATCTTTTGAGGCAAGTTCTCTCACTGAATGGAGCTCACCAATTCAGCTAGGCAGACTGCCCTGTGAGCTCCAGGGACCCAATCCAGGGAGCCTATCCTCTCCCTCTCCACCCCTCCTCCAGGGCTGGTACAGGGGAGTACAGCCATGCTTGTCTTTTGTGTGAGGACTGGGATCCAAACTCACATTTCACCCACTGAGTCATCTCCCCAGCCCTCCTTCCTTGATGCCATCCTTGAAACTCCGCCCTGCACTCAAAACCTGGTGCCAGGGATATGCGACAGATATGGCTTAGCAGTTCAGAGTACTTGCTGCCCAGTCATAGGGATTGGAGTTCAGATCCAAACACTCACGTAACAACTCCTGTATCCTTCACACACCTGTAACCCCAGCTTTGAAGGGAGTGGAGACAGGTTACACTACTTTTGCTTATACTCTGGGACATTTGTTTAATGCTGCAAAGATGTGTTTGCTTAAATAAAATACACCTGTGGTCAGGAGGTTGCATCAGTAACTAGCTGACAGGAAGGTGTAGGGAGGAGCCAGGTGGAAATGGTTTATCAGGAGGGGCAATGAAAGGCAGGAGGACTTGGGCACCAAGAGGAGGTGAGCAGCCTACTCTTCAGCCTCCCTGGGGAGCAGGATTCCACCACAACCTTTGAATCTTGAGTTCTTTAGTGGGACAGAGATTTAGATAAAATCCTTTTGTAGCTTTCAAAGAGTAGGTGCGTGGAGGAACAGAATTTCCTCAGGCTGCGGGTCTTGCGACCTACAGAGTTGCAGTTGCTGACTAAGGTAGCTGTAGCTTTAAATAAAAGGACAACAGAAGGGTTGCTGAGTCTTCCTGGCTTTCAGTGTACCCAAGAAAATGCGAGCCTCAAGTTCAGGAAGAGATCTGATCTAAAGATTTAGGTGGAGGGGGCTGGAGAGATGGCTCAGAGGTTAAGAGTATTGCCTCCTCTTCCAAAGGTCCTGAGTTCAATTCCCAGCAACCATACGGTGGCTCACAACCATCTGTAGTGGGGTCTGGTGCCCTCTTCTGGCCTGCAGGCATATATACAGACAGAATATTGTATACATAATAAATAAATAATTTTTTTAAAAAAGATTTAGATGGAAAAGACACCTGATGGCCCTCCTCTGTTTTCTCAAAGTAGGCATAGATACAGGCACCTGCACATGCAAGTATGTATGCATTCACACAGACATTCACACTCACACAAGTGTGTGTGCACTCATACACATTCACACTCATACAAGCGTGTGCGCACTCACAGACATTCGCATGCAGACATAAACAGATCTTAAGAGAAGAACAAAGGGATGCGGTGGACACACAAGGCGCAGGATATTTGTGTTTGAGTGTTTTTTTGAAACAGGGTCTGTGTAACTCAGGATGGCCTTTTTCTAAGGGCTTCTATTGCTATGACAAAACATCATGACTAAAGTCAAGTTGAGAAGGAAAGGGTTTATTTTTCCTATACTCTTTCATTTAACAGTTCATCATCAAAGGCAGGCAGAGCAGAAGCTCAAACAAGGCAGTGACCTGGAAGCAGGAGCCCATGCAGAGGCCATGAAGAGGAGCTGTTTACTGGCTTGCTCTTGTGACTTGCTCAGGCTGCTTTCTTACAGAACCCAGGACCACCATCCCACAGCAATCAATAAGAAAATGCCCCAAGGGCCTGCCTATAGCCTGGTCTGGTGCGGGAGAATTGTCTGTATTCTGTCAATCATGTTTTAAATAAACGCTGATTGGCCAGACAGGAAATATAGGCGGGAAAACAAGACAGGAAGTAATTGATGTAATGGGAACAAGAGAATTCTGGGAAGGAGGAAATTGATTCCTCCCACTGCTGCCCAGACCACCAAAGCAGCAGGATGTGATCTGCCCCACTGAAAAAGGTACTGAGCCACATGGCTAACATAGATTAGAAAAATGGGTTAATCAAGATGTGAGAGTTAGCCAGTGAGAGGCTAGAACTAATGGGCCAATCAGCTTATAATTATGGAGATCTATGTGTGATTTTCTTTGGGGCTAAACAGTTGTGGGGTACCGGGTGGGACAGAAACCCCAACAACAAGCAGCAGGACCTTCATGTTACACTGGTCTTATTGAGGCATTTTCTCACTTGAGACTCCCTCCTCCCAGATGACTCTAGCTTGTGTCAAGTTGACATAAAACTGACCTGGAAAACCACTGAACTCCTCCTAAGTGGATTACCTTGGCTCTACCTTCTAATTACAGGTGTGCAGCACCAAGTCCAGTTTAGGCAGTGCTGGGGTTTGAACTCAGGACTTCATGCATGCTAGGCAACACTCTACCAAATGAGCTATATCCCCGTCCTAGAAAACAGGTTTTGAATGAAGCCTTGGCTCACCAAAGCAGCTTTCAAACTCCAGAGTACTCTGCCCTTGAACAGGGTGGGTCTTGTGCACGTGCATCTTGGAGCTGAAGAGAGAAACAGCAAGCTGTCTGAAGCTTTCCAAGATCCATATTGATCCCAAAGAGGGGCCAGGTCTTGAATGATGCTTAGCCTGGATGCATGCCCTCCATGTACCTACTGGAATGGGCTGTGCTGACCCTCTAGTCTTGGGAGCTTTAGTGGGATTAGCAGGTATCCTTTCTATGCATGGCAGAGGCCCCAGGCTGTGTACATCAATTTGAAAACAGTCTTTAAGGGACCTGGGCTGTCAATGGGACTTTGCATATTCATGTAGTAGAGCCTTAAGACTTAACTACTGGCTCCAGGCCCAATTACACAGGGCTTTATTAGCCTGGAGTCATCTGGACCACCCCACCCCCAACAGGATCTGCACCGTGATCCTGATTTGCATCCACACCTCAGTGTTTACCAGTGAGAGGTAAAGCTTACCACCACCTCATCCTCTCTGGAGCTAAGGGATGAATAGTGAGAAGGGTCCTGGGTTAAGTTCGAACTTGGAAATACAAAACAACCATGGCCGAACAACCGTGGCAACCCCTGTACCTGCGTAATGGATGCACTTACTTTGGTAGTTTCAATATGAAATCTCTCTCTCTCTCTCTCTCTCTCTCTCTCTCTCTCTCTCTCTCTCTC
>NW_026068110.1:365557-444938 GCF_014885135.2 Alexandromys fortis
CTCTCTCTCTCTCTCTCTCTCTCTCTCTCTCTCTCTCTCTCTCCCCCCCCCTCTCCCCCCCCCCTCTCTCTCTCACACACACACAGACACACACACTGGTTCATGTGTTTAAATACTTGGTATCCAGTTTCTGATGCTGCTTAGAAAGTTGGGGAATCTTTGGGAGGCAAAGCCTTGCTAGAAGAAGTGAGTCACTGGAGGTGGGCTGTGAGGTTTAGAGCCTGCCCCCCTTCCCGTTCTCTTTCATGCTCCAGTGGTAGTGCCTTCTCTACCATGACAGACTGATAGAAAGCCCAAGCACTTTCTCCCCTTTGTTGCTTTTTGTTGGGGTTCCATGATGTTCCTTCATGGCAACGGGAAAATGGCAAATACATTCGTTCTAATATCATTTCTGTTTCTGTGATAAAACACCCTGATAAAAGCAACTTAGGAGAGAAAGGGTATATTTCAGTTCACAATTCCAGGTTACAGTCCATCATTGTGGGGAGATCAGGGCAGGAATCTCAAGCAATTAGTCATATCACACACAAGTCAAGAGCAGAGGGAAACAAATACATGCATGCTCACTTACTTGCTTGTTTGCTTACACTCAGCTCAGTTTCTCCTCTCTTAGAAAGCCCTCCTGCCTAGGGAATTGTGCCACCCACAGTGGACTGGGTATCCCCACATCAATTACTTTTGTAACATGAAGGGGGGCCTGCTTGTTTGTTGTGGTTTTTCTGTCCCGCCCAGGACCCCACAACTGTTTAGCCTCAAAGAAAATCACACATAGATCTCTATAAGTTATAAAGCTGATTGGCCCATTAGCTCTAACCTCTCACTGGCTAACTCTCACATCTTGATTAACCCATTTTTCTGATCTATGTTAGCCATATGGCTCAGTACCTTTTTTCAATGGGGCAGATCACATCCTGCTGCTTCGGTGATCTAGGCAGGAGTCAGAGGAATCAACTTCCTTCTTCCCAGAATTCTCCTGTTCTCATTACATCATTTCTACTTCCTGTCTTGTTTTCCCACCTATATTTCCTGCCTGGCCAATCAGCGTTTATTTGTAATATGATTGACAAAATACAGACAATTCTCCCACACCATACTTTAGTTAAATTAAGACAATCCCTATAGATATACCAACCGGATGTAGGCAATCCTTTGTTGGGACTCTTCCTAAGTGATTATAGAATGTGTCACGGTGACAGTTAAAGCCATCACACTTGTCTTTAACTCACAGGACAACTAAAAGGATTGCAGTAGTATCACGAAACATTGATGGTAGCTCCCAACACAGAGACATGCTGAACCTGAAACCCATTCTTGTCTCACTCCAATGGCCTTGGTTTGATAATTTCTAAAATTAGAAGACAACACAATGTCTGGCCATCATTGAGAATACCAACCATCTTGCATCTCAGATGCTTGTTCTGTACCATCTACTGTGTTCTTGCACTTCAAGGATCCTCCTAGGCACCCACACAGAGGAGCACAGCCACATCTTACAGAAAGCGAGGCTCAGCAAGAGCAGGCATCTGCTCAAGTATTGCAGAGGTAGTTTGTAGTAAACCTCGCTTGGAGCCCTAGTCCACAGACCATAATCAGGGCTTACCAAACATAAACTGCTTAGAAAAGTAGGGACGTCCTTCTATACACTGTGAATACATATTTCTTCCATTGGTTAAATAAAGAACCTGCTTTGGCCTACGGCAAGATAGAATATAGCTAAGCAGGAAATCCAAGCAAAGACAGAGAGAGAAAGAGGGCAGGGTCAAGAGAGATCCCAGCAAGCTGCCCATGGAACAGGATGCCAGTACATAAGGTAATACCACAGCCATGTGGCGATATACAGACTATTAGAAATGGATTAATTTACACGTGAGAGCTAGCCAGTAATAACCAAAACCATCAGCCAAGCCATTAATATTAACCTTTTAGTGATTGATTATTCTATAAGCGGTTGCGGGGATCAGTAGAAAAGAAACAGGCCCTGGCAAGGCAGCAAAAGCCTCCAGCTGCATTAGATGGAACAGCAAGTAACTTCTGTGTGAGCTTGTGCATCTGTGAGCATGTGGGGGGAGGAGAAGGGGACGATCATAGATGTCATTTTTCAGGAACCACCACCTTGTTCTTTGAGACAGGGTCTCTCACTGGCCTGGGACTTGCCAATTAGTCCAGGCTGACTTGACTGTGACCTCAAGGGATACACCTCTCAGCTTCCCAAGAGCTGGGGCTATACTCAGGTGGCTTCTGGGACTCAAACTTGGGTCCTCACACTTGCGAAGCAAGCACATTACTGACCAAGCCATCTCTCCAGACCCCAAAGTGAGTCTTTTTCAAAACAACTGTCTAAGTGCCAGACGCTATGGGACACAAACACTCCCTTTCTATAATGGCCCTGTACATTAGGCGGCATTTTCTAGAAGGAAAAACTGTGGTTGGCAAGATAGCTCAGGAAATAAAGGTGCTCGCCATGCAAACCTTCTGGCTGCAATTTATCCCTGGAGCCATATAAAAGTGGAATACAAAAGCCAGCAAGACGGTCCAGTGGGTGAAGGCCTTTGTTACTGATAACCTGAGTTTATACATGTCAGGAGAGAACTGAGTCCCAGGATGTTGTCCTTTGACCTCCCCATGCCTGCCATGGGAGCTGTTATTCTTTTGGTCCCTGCCCTAGCCACGCCCACTCCCATAACCTCTGACCTGCCCGTCGCCATCTTGGGACCCTTCCTCTCTTTCTGCTTCCTTGGCATGCGCACGTGTTTTCTCTGTCTCTCTCTTCTTTTATCTCTCCTTTCTCCTTTTAACTCTTTTCTCTGTCTTTCTTTCTCCCTCTTCCTTAATAAATACTTATGGCTATTACCTGTGTTTACGTGTCTGTTACCTGCCGCCACCGTGGGCCAAGGAAGCGTGCCCTCCTGTAGCCGCTTTCTCATGGCGGGCTCCACCAACCCACAGCGGGAATCGTTTTTTAAGAATAACAGGAGCCCCTTCACATACAGAGACACACATACATGCATGCACAGTAAATAAATACAGTGTGACAAAAAAAAACTTGCAATGAGAGGAGAGAAGCAAGTTCATAACGTCTTCTGACCTCCACACAGGCGCCTGACACATCCGGCCACACGTAACAACAGTGAATTAAAAGTTTAAGGCTGCAGCCCAGAGATTAGATGATAGTATCAAATGGCCTGTGGTTGGGGGTAGTGGGGAGGGGGAGGGAAGGGAGCTAGGTGACAAGAAGTGTGTGTCTTCTGAGGTCAGAGACACACAGGTTTCAATCTCTGGGAGTTCCTTTGTTGGGTGACCTAGGGCGTGTAGCAAGACCTCTCTCCTGCTTCAGCCTGTAAAACATTTCACTTGCGAGTCTCTGGAGTCTCAACTTACTTCATTGCTGAGATTAAGCTAGTTAGCATAGATAAAAGGATTATCTCGCTAAAAACCCAAAAGGTTAAAAAGCTTTCCCCCCTGGCTCTCTACCTTCTGACCTGGTTGCTTTCAAAGGGCCAGGCTATTTTGGGACACTCCACTGCTGTCCACTGCTCAGTTTGGTTGCTGGAGACACATCAGAAGTCCTGATGTCCCAGAACCATGATGCCTGCTGGCCTCCAGCTGCCAGACATCAGGGTAGACCCCTCTGCTCTTTCTTGCTTACCCCCTAGCCCCAAGTCCAATGTGGGATGGGGGAATGCATCAGCTTCAGTCCTGGACTTGGGGACGACAGGACGAGAAGAGAGGGAGGGTAGGGGCCATTCTTCAGACTCCAGGCCTGGGGACCTGGGCCACTCGTCCAGGAGCTATGCAGAAGCTAACTGAGCTCACCTGCTTCACATCCAGACCAGTAGCCTTGCAAGCATCACCTCCACCTGGAGGAAGGGACTTACTTTGCCAAGCCCAACAAAGTCCCACTTGCACAAGCAGACGCACACAAAGAAGCAGAATTTGGGCAGGAGAGGTGGCTCAGAGAGGTTCAATGCTGCCTTGCGAGCACCTGGGCCAGAGCTTAATCCCTAGGACCCACATTTTAAAAAAGACAGGTACTAGAGTGCATGCTCGTAATCCAATCACTGGGACACACATGACCTGCACACACACGTACACTTACACAAAAAAGAAACACAGCTCTAGCTGGGTGCGATGATATATCCTGTAACCCCAGCAATAAGAATGAGGAGGTTAATGCTGGTCTGTGGGTTCAAGGGCAGCCTGAAATACACAGAGAGACCTTGTCTCATAAGTGGAATAAAGGCAAAACAAAGCCTGTGAGTGACAAGTATATCCACATACATGCATGTATTTTCTCTCCTCTCTCTCTCTCTCTCTCTCTCTCTCTCTCTCACACACACACACACACACACACACACACACACCACGCATGTGTACATGCACACAAATTTAAAAAGCAGACTTGCTGTAGCTGGATTGGGGGTGGGCAAAAAGCAGCTAATAAGTTGTGTGCAAATTCACTCTGATGTGTGTTGGAAAGTTCTAGAAGAATGCAAACCACTGTGCTATTACTGAAATTATCTCTGGGGGGAGAAATCAAAGAAAAGGAAGAGGACTTTTTTTAACTTTCGTTTATATTTATCTATATGGTTTGCATCTTTTTAGAAGTATGTATTATGCCAACAGTTTTCAAAAGATGTTTTCCATTTGGAGAAAATAAAAGCTTCGTGACAGCCAAAGTGACAAGTGAGGGACCCACTAGAAATGCAGTAATCTTCCCAGGAGCCCTAGACAAGAGAGCCGAACAGCCAGGGGGCTCAGTGTGACAGTGGCCGTGCTTTCATTTGGACTGGAAGGTTCTGGCGATCCCTAGAGGCACAGCTAGGGCCTCGTGGGCTATGATGATGCCTTCCAACAAGGCTGGAGGTAGCCAGGGCCCCATCTTCTCAGAATGCCCACCCTTTGGTCCCTCTGGGAAGTCACATCCAGAATCAGGTACACCTGTCATCCTAGGACTCAGGAGGCTGAGGCAGGGTGGTCCTGAGTTTCATGACAGCCCAAACTACAGAGCAAGACCCTGTCCTCAAAATAAAAGCTGTGTCTAGTGGTGCACACTTGTAATCACAGAGCTTGGGGGATTCATAAGGTCAAGGTCATCCTTCTCTATAAAGCAAGTCCCTATCCAGACTGGGCCATGTGAGATTTTGTCTCTAAATAAGTAAATAAATTAATTTAATTTAATAAAAATAAAGGCATAAGGATATAGCTCATTTAGAAGTTTATTTGTTTTTTTTTTTTTTTTTTTGGTTATTGTTGCTTGGTTTTGAGGATTTGTTTTTGTGTGCCTGACAAGCATGAAGCCCTAGTTTATATTCCCTGCACCTCATAAACTGGGTATAGTATAATCCCAGCACTTGGAAGGTAGAGGCAGGAGAATCAAGAATTCAAGGTCACTGAAGGCTACACAGTAAAGTCAAGGCCAGTCTGTCCTACATAAGGTCCTGTCTTAAATAAAATAAATAAATAAATATGAAAATTTACATACCCACACAGAAATCCTTCTAAGATTTGCCTCCTTTGGATCCCGCTGAGTGCTACCATCAATCCAGCGAGCCACCACTCAGCCACGCATACCCCATCTATACACGCAAGCACTCATCCATCCTTCCATCTAGCCACCATTTGTCCACCTACCCCTCCATCCATCCACCCAACTGCCTGTCCACCCATCTGCTCACCCACTGTTCATCCACCATGAGTGGATACTCAAGCGTTGATGGGGCACTCACTGGTGCCAGGCACCACTGTAAGTCCGAGGGACAGAGGTCATTCTATGGTCATTTCATTTCTAGGGACACAGGGTCTTACCTTGTGAACCTTGTAGTCCTCAGAGAACTCAGACAGCCCAAGAAGTAATCACAGCACTGTGATAAGCATTATGACAGCCAAGTTCAGAGTTCTCTGGGCCCAAGGGTAAGGCAGAAAGAATCCCTGTGCAGCCATCAGGAGACAGAACCTGGAAATGTTATGCAAGCTAAGCCTTCATGAAATGGGAGCCGGTCCAGAGAAAAGGGTTCCAAGTAGAGGAAGCAGGATACTTGCTATTCAGAACAGCACTGGTTGGGGGGGGGGGGGCTAAAGACAAACTGATTGCCATGGAATAAACACTGTGAAGATGTTTTGTTCTCGTTGGCTTGATAAAGAGCCATTTGGCCAATGGCTAGGCAAAGAGAGGTTAGGCAGGGGAGTCAGACTAAGTGGATGCTGGGAAGAAGGAAGGTGGAGTCACGAGGAGACACAAAGGAAGCAAAAGATGAACATGCCCTGCTGAAAATCGGTACCATCACATGGTAGAGCATAGATTAGAAACATGGTTTAATTTAAGTTGAAAGAGCTGTTAGTAACAAGCTTAAGCTATCAATTATAATCATTTATAATTAATGAAAAGTCTCCGTGTCCATTATTGGGGACCCAGTGGCCCTGATGAGGAACTCTGCCTACAACTGATGACAATGATTAGGAGAGAGCCAGCACCTACTTCCCGGATCCCCTGAGATTCTTGACCTTGACTTACCTGCACAGTGCATTTGTAGAAATACGCCCTCATTGTGCTTTGTTTGCTTGAGTTTGTGTTTGTGTGTGATCATGTATGTGCCCGTGCATATGTGTGTATGTGCTTGTGGGAGGCCAAAGGTCAACCCTTCAGTGGTACCCTTCTTTAGGAGCTGTTCACCCTCTTTTGTTTTTGAAATAGGCACTCTCCCTGGGCTCGAACTTGCCAAGCAAACTGGGCGGGTTCTCCACCAAACCCCACGGATATGCCTATTCGTGCCCACCCAGTGCTGGGATTGCAAGCACACAGCACCGCACCCAGTTCCAGGTCTGGGGACGTGAGCTCAGGTCCTCAAGCTTGCATAGGAAGCACTTTACCAAGTGAGCAAGCTTTCGTCACATTCCCACAGGACTCAGGCTCTGACACCACATGCACTTTGGTAACAACCCTTGCTCTTGCCTCCCTGTGCCTCCATGTCCTCAGCTGTGAAGTGGGGCTGACATCAGTACCTCCTAGTGGGGCCTTTGAGACCACAGCTGTACCCAGTTAGAATTCCTAACGTACTGCACGGGGGGGTGGGCGGCAGGCTGTGCAGTTGAAGGTATTAGCACTAGATGACAGACACGTGGTCTAGTGACACTCTTCAAAACTAGCGTGGTAAAGTGTGTTCTGAAATCCGCTACACAGACTCCTTGCTGCGCTGCTGCTGTGGTCCTCCATCTTTTGTGAAATGCTCCCCCTCCTTGAAAGAAATCCAAACCCAGGAGTCACAGGAGGCCCCAGCATGATGGGGCAGTGGTAACTCTCAGCTGCTAGATGTGTTCTCCAGCACTCAGAGAGGCTCTGAATGTGACCCTCCCTGCTTAGACCTGCATGGTCCCGAGTCACTTCCAACCACAACTACAAAGTCAAATGTAAGAGGGAAGCATGGGAACTCTTAGCGTTCCATTTTGTTTTGAGACAACACCTCTCTGTGCGTGATGGTTAGGATAAATTGCCAGTGGTAGGACCAGAATCACCTGGGAAGTGGGCTTTTGAGAATGCCTCTTGGGTTATCTTGATTAAGTTAGCTGGTGTGGGAGAATCCATCTTAATTTAGAGGAACCATTTACTGGGTGGAGGATCCTGAACTGTACAAGATGCAAAGAAAGAGCTGGGCAGTGGTATACAGGTATCCATTGCTCTCTGCTTCTTGACTGTCTTAGTTAGAATTCTCTTTTGCTGTGAAGAGACACCATGACCATAGCAACCTGTATAAAGATAACATTTAATTGAGGGGGCTTACAGTTTCAGAGGTTCAGCCCATCATCATCATGACAGGGAACATTGTAAGCAGAGACTGCACTTTTGTTTCCTGGCCACCCAGACCAGAATAATCACCCAGAAACTATTTTAATTGCAACACTGTTTGGCCAATGGCTCAGATGTATTCCTAGTTAGCCCATTTCTATTAATCTATGTATTACCAAGAGTCTCAGACTTACAGGTAATATTCTGACATCCTTCTCCTTCTGTAGCTACATGGCATCTCTCTGACTCTACCTAATCTCTACCTATTTAACTCTGTTCAGATTTCCTTCTTGGCTTTACTCTCCCAAATCACTGGCCGAAAGAGCTTTATTCATTAACCAGTAAAAATAACACATATACAGAAGGACTTCCCACATCACAAATGGTACCGTGTCCCTCCCATAAAGTGCTAAGATTACAGGTATGCACTTGGCAGAAACTTTCATTTTATTTATTTCAAATATTGAAAGAGAGAGAGAGAATGAAAATGCATACCTGTCATCCCAAGCCAGGAGGATCAGAATTTCAAGGTCAATCTCAGTGACTTTGGGAGTTCAAGGCCAGTCAGAGAGGAAGAAATCCTGACTGTGGTGGCACATGCCTATTATTTCATCAGGAAGGCTGTTGAGGCAGGGGGATCTCAAGTTTGAGGCCAGTCTATGCTGTATTTAAGAAAAAAAAACCTGCGCACGATACATTGACATGTGTTTATGAAAATGTCATAATGAGACACATTACTTTGCATGCTAAATAAATTAATGAAATTAATTATTCGTTGAATGAAAAGAGAGACAAACAAATTACTAATATTAATACCTAAAACAGGACCAGAGCTCTGCCTGCCAAGAATTAAAGGGCACAGGCTTATCTCTGACTCATAGGGAACACACTTTCATGCCTAACACTGAGAAAATAACAAATTAACCCTCTTTTATTTTTGTTCCAAAGAAAAGGAGGCCTGCTTCCAAACCTGGTTAGCCAGCTAGGCTATGGATACTGATCTGACTGTGAGTCCCCCCGATGAATATAAATACAAAAGCTGGAAAAAATTTAAAGTATAGACTGATGATGGTATACATAAATTATTCATATATCAAATATATATATATGTTGATTCGAGAGTTCCAAAAAAAAAAAAAAAAGAAGTTTAACCAATAGGAATGCATGATCAGGGGCATTTAAAGGGACCAGTCCCTGCAGTGTGGCCTCTGCAGTGTTATCATTGGTAGGTGCAGGTCAGGGGTGGGGGGAGCTGGGTTTTGTCTTGGAATCTGGGAAGAGTTAGCTGCTCCAAGATAGGAAAGAACCGGAGCAGAAGGCACAGCCTCCAGAGTCTTCCGGGCCAGGTGCGGCTCTCCTGAACTCAGGCAATCCTGAAGAGGAGCACTCCCACTGACAATGAGTCTCAGAACAGAGAAGAGCCTTCCTGCCAAGCAGAGACAGCCAGCACCACTTCAGCTAAGCTCTGGCACCTGCAGGACACTCCCTCCTCACTGCCACCGAGGGAGAAGAGAAGAGTTGTTGTGACAGGTTGCTGATGGGGACACGCTGTTCCAAACAGAGCATCTGCTAGGCCATCAGCAAGGTCCCAAGGCCAGCATGCTTGGCCCAATCCCAAGACGTGATGCTTGGAGGAGTCCAAATCTGGGGGTCCCTGGAGGAGGAAGTCTGGAGAAGAAGGCACCTGTGGGTCTTCTTGTCTGACCCACTTACATCTGAAGCCTGGGGAGTGGGAGGTAGACATTCACACTCTGTACACAAAGGACAGTAGCCTGGAGGCCTAAGTTCGAATCCCAACTACACTTCTTTATGTGTGCAAATGAGTGTGCAAATAAACTCTTATGCTTAGATATGTGAGTGCACATGAGCATTGTATATGTGTGTGTGAAGGCTAGAGATAAGCCTTGGATGTCATTTCTCAGGCTTTTTATAAAACAAGGTCTCTCACTGGACTGAAGCTCATCACATAGGCTGGGTGGACTGGCCAGTGAGTTTCAGGAATCCTCTCCCCAGCACTGTGATGCCTCACCATGCTGGGTTTATCTTACCCAGATTCTAGGCATTGAACTCAGATCCTCTTGTTTGCACAGCAAGCAGTTTACCAAGTGATCTAGCTCCTTAGTTCCAAGATGCAACTGGGGACTTTGGACAGGTCGTGAATTTCTCCAGGTTTTAAGCAGACAAAAGAGTCCCTTGTGTGTTTATTGTCCATGACTGTTCGATACTAATAGCACGGGAATACAACTAGGAAAGAAGTTAGGACAGTACTTGATAAATTGCAAGGATGAGTGTTTGAGGTGAAGGGCTTCTTGTATCCCATAAACACCCCAAATCTGATGACTTAATAAAGGTGGCTAGAGCGGAGACCTGGTCTCCCAACCAAGCCTGTCCCCTTCTCAGTTCCCACCAACATGGCCCTTAGTTGGCTACAAGCCAGCCTGAGACCTGGGAGTGGCAGACACAGGGACTGCTGGCCAGCTTCTGCTAACTGAACCTCTCAAAGCTCCCTCATCAATCCATCATCCTCTTAGCAGCTGACACCTCTGGCAGAGCCTCCCAGCAGCCCCAGTATTAGAATTACAAGAAGCCCAGTTTTGAGGGGGAATACAGATGGAGGAATCTCGGCTTCAAATTTGTCGAAGTATTGTAAATAGTGGGACCAGGGAAAGGCATCTCCCTTGCCCTTCTGACAAAGGGGAAGGGGAGGGGGGTTTGTTAAAGTACAAATTGCTTCTTACTGCAGAGACTGAAGCTGGGCTGGGGCACCTCCTTAGCAATTCCTCCCAGCTCTCAGGAAAGCCACCGCTGCATGTCAATTTTAATTTTTGAAATTTAAACCGAGGGCTTTGTGTCTAAGCTCCATCTCATCAGAGGAAGGGGAGGAATAAGTCAAAAAGGATTAGGGGCCCGATGGGGATTGCAGATCCATAGCAATTAGACTTCATTTGGGTTGCAGACATTGGGTTTTAATCGCATTTCAGGATGATACAATCAGCAAGGCATCCGAAAGTGATACCCGTCCTGTAACCATAGACTGTTCCTGGGTACAGGTGGCCTCGGCTAGGTCTGGAATCCACCATCAGAGTGGGTAGCATGGCCTGTGGGGGGAAATTAGGGTTCTGTTGGTGTGTGGAACTGGGAAATGATAGTTTGATAGTATTTCTCTTTCCCCGACTCTCTTTGTACACTTTATTCTTGGACTCAATGCAGGCATAATCATTGCTTATATTCAACCGAATGACTAGAAAACATTATTCAAATAAAACGAGAGCACAGAGGAACGGTGGCAGCCACAGGATTCGAGGCAGGGGGTATAATTGTCTTGTAAAGGGAATGGCAGCCTTCATTGCCTTCCTGAACAATGCAATTTGAGGGTGGACTGCCACCAAGAACGTCTCACACACTGCATTGGCATGAATGCAGGCCAGTGTGCAGCATGCATTGAATGAGAACAATTATATCTACATTAGCGGTTTTCAAGTGTTCAGCTTTGCCCGATACACACACTCCAGGATTACCTATGTATAGACAGCGAGTGCGCGCGCACACACACTCATTTACATATCTCTTTAAACATCTGGGGCATGTGTGTGTGTGAGTGTGTGTGTGTGCCACAGTCAGAGGACAGTCTGTGAGAGTTGGTTCTTTCCTTCTGCCATGTGGGCTCTGGGCATTGAACTCAGATACTTTGGCTTGGTGGCAAGTGCCTTAAACCCACTGAGCCCACAAACATTGTCCCACAAAAAGATCTCCTTCCAAACAATCAAAATGGGCTCAGTACAGCAGGCAGTGTGATGGCGCACACCTATCATGCTAGCTCTCAGAAAGCTGAGACAGGAGGATGGTCAATCCCAGACCAGCCTGAGCTAAACGGTGAGAATCCATCTCAATTTTTTTTTCACTTAAAGTTGGAAAATTAAAAGAGCTCAGTAAGTGATAGCAGGCAGCTGCTGGCTGTTTTCGACATCGCTTTCTGTCTGTTGGAACCGGGTGGCAATAAAAAGAAAACAAACAGGAGAGAAAGAAAGAAATGCCCAAACCGTGTGGAATGTTTTCATGACTTAGGTGGACAGATATCGACAGGAAGAGAGCCAGAGCTAACAGTCCCCCAGCTGTTGAGTCACTTCTTTCAGAGAGAAATGACCCCCCAAAAGCACCTGCTCCTCCTGGAGGGGGTGACATCTCCCTTACACCATGTTCCTGTTAAACTCAGAGAGCTGAAAGACCCACAGAACAATCTCAGAGTACTGACTCTTCTGAGAGCAAGGACCTAGCTGGGATGTGAACAGAGACACCCCAAGTGTGCTGTTGGTCTTTCAGGGAGTGAGAACTTTCAGTCCAGGGATGCTTCTTTTTGTCCTTGTCTCTTAGAGGCCCAGAATTCACAGGGTTCCGCACTGGCAAGTGTCTCCTAACTGTCTTCCACTTCGCAGGGACCCTCCCTTCTGACCTCCTCTTCCAGGTCCAGGGAGAGCTAGTTCCCCAAACTGTACACCATCACCTCTCATCCTTGCACCCCCTCAACTCAGGGTTGCATTGAAAATGGCGAATGCTGTTCTGATCCCCCCCCCCCCACACACACACACCTTTCAGCCAACCCCAGGTTGCAGGGGCAGTGCACTGCTGGAGACTGGGCATTGGCCAGGTTGTAAGGTCAGGGCGATTTCTGGAGTCCAGGTCACGGAGCTGTATTAACAAATAGAACAGGAGCCGGTAGTCTAAAAACATAATTTAATGCATGGCAGAGGAGGTCAGAGGAGAGTATGTGGCAGGTGACTATTCTGTTTGTTGGAATTCAGCTAAGGATGGGTTTTTGGCTGATGGACAGGAAAGTCTGCACAGGCATTTTGGGTCACAAAAAGGGAGGTCCCAGGGAGGTCACCTGGGTCTTATCTTCCTGGTGAGGCCTGCAGTCCTTGACTGAGGACACTGGGAGGGAGAGGTGAGCTGGGAAACCTCAGGCTCCCTAGGACTGCCTGTCGACCCAATCAGCTTTCCCAAGTCTGGGCTGCCCCACAACCAAGCCCCTCCAGAGCTGGGATTCTTCCCCAGCTCTCCACTTAAAAGTGTTTTTCTCCCTCCCCAGGATGGGCACTGGGACCAGGGACACAGCCTCCCCACAGCGTGGTGAATCAGACACACTGAGACCTGAGGCAGGGTAAATAGGACAGCAGGGATGTGTCTTTTCCAACGAAGATGTCAGGAAGTGTCATGAAGCCGCAGAGTGACATTCACCAAAGAGCCACGAGAACCCTGTGGGGATGGGGCGGCATGAAGCCACCCGGTCTCGCGCTCTCTGCACCCCTAATCCGGATACAGGAGAAAGCCCGAGAATGTGCTGTACTTGTTGTTGTTGCCCCCGTGAGCCTTCCCGCCATCCAACTTCACATAGACTTCATCGCCTGAATCCAGGTGCAATACCACACTGTTGCTGGCGTAGTCGTAATTCTGGTCGGCATCTTGGGCTATGGCGCTGGCACGCACCTGAGGAGCGAACCAAAGGAGTAGGTGGACCCTCGCACCTCTTCCCGACTAAACGCCTGGCCTCCCTCGCCCATCCCCTTGCAGACTCTCTGCCTGCTACTTCACCCCCTCCTCAGCTCCAAGTTCTCTGCAGTAGAGTCAAGGAAAAAGGAAAGGGCTTCCGAGACACTGACCCAGTGTGTAAAGTAGGTCCTAGGGGTTAAGGCCACGATGAGGAAACCTAGAGGGAAAAGGGTGACCCACGTGCAACCACAGAGCCATGGAGCGAAAGAAAACTGCGTTGTTTTAGGAGCCCTGCTACTTCAGACCAGGACTCAAGCTATGGGGGACCTAGGACCTAGTTTAGGTGTCAGGATCACTGCGTACCCGGGGTCCAACTTCAGGCGTGCGGCAGCGGCATTTGGGCAAGCATAAAGGAGTGCGCAGGAAAGCGGGATGGGATGCTGTGGTCCAGCGCCCACTCCATCCCAGAGTTTGCTGGGGCGCCAGAGGGTGAGTGGCAAGGGAAAAGATAGTTCCCGGGCGATTCGGGGTGCCTGTTACGGTCTGCAGAGTCTGTTGGACCCGGTAAAGTAGGGAGGGGTATGTGGGAGAAACTCACTGACCTGCCCGTTTTTGCAGAGATCCGCCCACATGCTGGTTCCGTCGCCGCCACGCATGAGGATGTGGTAAGTGAAGAAGTAGATGCCTCGTACCTGGCAGCTGAACTTGCCGGTGGTGGGGTCGTAGTGATTGCCAAGATTGGTGACCACGTCGTCGAACTTGAGCACCTCGTAGCCTTCATGGGGGCTCTTGAGTCCCACATAGAAGGCGATCTTGGGACCGGTGAAGGCTGCGCTCAGCGCACTGGTCACTTCGCCCTCCGTGTCGCCACCGCCCCCGGTTCCGCCACCCACCACTCCAACGCCACCAGCCGCGCTGGTTGTCAACTGCAGTCCTGGTAGCCCTGGCCTCCCCGAGTCTCCCTTCTCCCCTGGGGGACCCCTGGGCCCAGGCGGCCCCGGTTCTCCAGGGGGACCCCGAGGCCCCGGCTTGCCTGGTCTCCCTGGATCACCCTTTGGTCCCTGGATAAAGGGAGGCGGGGGGTTGGCGCTGAGGTCCTGCATAACTTCCAGGGCAGCGGTGCTGGGTCCTGGCGGTGGAGCCTTGGCTCCCGCGGGTCCCCCTGCGGGAGCGACGCTGTACGGGTCACAAATCATGCGGCAGGTGCCCAGCATCTCGTAGTGAGCAGCGCCGGGGGGAGCCGCCTGCAGCAGCAGGGGCACCGCGATCAGCAGCCCCAGTGCCATGGCTAGGAGCACGCCGACGGCCGCCAAGCAGGCGCGCCGCCGCCGCTGCCACAGCCGGGAGGCGACCGCCACCAGCTCCTCCTTGCCGCCCGGGGAGGTAATGGTGGAGCGGCGCGGGTGGCCCCGCTCTACGCGCTCGGACGCCAACTCCGCAGGTCCCCGCCGCGTCCCCGACGTGGAGACCCCTGTCCTGGCCACCCAACTATTTCAACGAGAGGTCTCCGGACCTGGGATCCGGTGGTCACGGCTCTGGAACTGATCTGGAGAGTCGAAGAGCCCCGACACGCATGGCGAGGGGCGCACAGGACGAGTCCGGCGCCCCGGAGGGTTCCAGGTAGAGGCGGCTGGGAAATGCTGGGTCCGGTGAGGCTTTCGCAGCGGCGCTGATTCCTGCTCTGCTGGGATTGGCGAGGCTTGGCAGGGTTCAGCGGGACTCTGGAACAGCTCTACCGCACGCTCTTCTCCGCTCTCCCGCTGCTCGCTGGCTCCCGGGTGGAGGGGGGACCCAGCTACCCTGACGTAAGGAGATCAGGACGGAGCGGCGGAGGCGGCAAGGCAGCGGCGTGCGCTGCCATCACTCGGGAGACGGCGCCCTCCTGTCATCAGTTCCTATCCCGCGGCGTCCTCCAGAGATATGCCTGCTGGCGGCGCCCAGGAGCCACAAGTGGGAGCAGCGGGCCGCAGCCCCCCGCTGGGGCGCCACAGACACACCCACCCTCGGACACACGCACCTCCCACAGACCACCTCGCACTAGCACCCACGCGCGCAGCCAGTGGGTGCACACAGCACCGCACACACATGGCCACAATGGTGTTCAGAAACGTGGTACCCGCCTACAAGGTTCTGGTGGGGTTACCAAATCCATCCTCTTGTCTGTATGGGTCCAGACCTCAACCCAAGTCCAGGACAGCCTCAGCCTCCAACTCTGCGGGAAGGACCGACCCTCTAGAAGCCTCGGAAGTGACCAGAACTAAACCAGTATTGCTCCTGGGTAATCTTCCATTAATCTAGGGCTTCAACTTGTGAAATAGGTTTCTCCAGAGAACCCCCACTAACTTTTAAAGGGATTCCTATATCTTTATTGTGTGGATAAATATATATATCAGAGGATAAGTCGCGGGATTAGTTCTCTCTGTCCACAACGTGGGCTGGTCCAGGGATCAGACTCTGGTGCTCCGGCTTAGCAACAAGTGCTCTTAGAAGCTGAGCTATCCTGGCTGGCAGGAAGGACTTTAGAACGTCCAAAACACCCAGGACAGAGTCTTCGCGCTGTATATGCTTTCCTCCCCTGGCCAGGCGCTATTGCTTGCCTCCCGCAGGAAACCCACCTGAAAACATGTCGCTGTCTGGTTTTTCCACTTTCTCGCAGCTATTTTACTGGGTGTTGGGGCTTCACCTTCTACAGAAAGCAGCCAACTTCCAGTAAAGGAATGAGAGGACTCGGGGCACTTTGGTTTTGCTCAGAAGGGAAGACTGATTCGTCTTATATTTCTAGTTAGCCCTTGAAAGTGAAATTCGATCATGTTTAATAACTGATGATGGACAACTTTGAAAATAAAAGGGGGAACTAAATGGGAACAGAGAACAAAATAATAACTAAAGTAGGGCCTTTGGGGAGACAGGATCTCAGTAGCGGTATTAAACTGGGGTTTCGAAAAGACAGGCTTCTCTTCCTTCTCCTGCTTCCTTGCATTGCCCCCTTCCTCCTCATTCTTTTGTTGTTACTCATTTTCTTCTTTAAACTTGGTTTCTTTTGTAAAACAACACACAAAGTATTAGATGTCGTTGCTGCATTTTCAAACAACGTGTGCCTTAGTAAATGGTCCTCCCTTACCTTCACTATGAACATGGAGGGAGCCCCCCTCCAGGCAGGTGTGTGAGTTCATCTAGAACACCCAGCTCCCTCTTCCTGCATCCAAGAGCACTTGTGCTTTTCCTCTGAGGCCAAGTCTTTAAGCAGCTGGGCACACATTAAAGGAGAACGGTCTATTTCCCTCGATTGCAGCAAGATGGGTAAAAGGGGAAAGGGCCCCTCCTGTGTACATCAGAGGGGGGAAGCCCCTCATCTGGCTGGGCTGGAGCCCTAGCTTCTCTCCATTGCCAGGACAGATGAATGATCCCACAGCTCCTGTGTCTAGCTTTCTAAACCCCCAGAACAGCTCCAGTTTCTGGGGGCTAATGTTCTAAAGAGAACGAGTGTTTATCAGAGGCTCTTGGGGTTCACTTAACCCATTTTGTCTCTCTAGTCACTTGTGCTCCTCACCTCTGGCTGCTGCTGCTTGTTCCGTCATGAAATAGGTCTCAGTGGTATTCCTGCAAAGGACTTCTGGGCTCAGCCTCGACCAGTCTTACCTGGAACAGAGATACCTACCACACCTTAGTTGCTTTGTGGGTGCTCTTTCCTTCACTCGCAGACACGGTCCTGTGTATTTATGGTCATTCTCCTCTAATACAGATGGGAAAATAAAGACTTTGAAGGTACAGGGAGCTTACTCAGTCCACCCATGTGGCAGAACTGGGATCTTCCAGTTCTCTCAAAACCTGGCTCAATGTGACGCTGGAACACAATCTTCACCGGCTTTCAGATCTTTCCCCTCTCTGCCCAGAGTGACCCTAGAAAGGGAAATTCTGGGAAGCGCCTGTTGGGTTCCAGTACTGTTCCTGCAACCTGTGTGACCTTGAGCAACGTGTTCCTCTTCTCTGAGCCTTCGTCTCCACGGGCACAGAGTAGGAACGGAGCTCCGGGGAAGATGAAGTGAGTGCACTGGTGCGCAGGCTAGAGGAAGGCCAGCCACCATCACCACCTGCTGGCGCTCCCCCCTCTGCCGCTGTGGGTGTGACAACTGGGGTGGTAGCTGTGGTACCAAGCAGGGTGGTAAAGATGGGCTTACGATTAATGAAAAAGATCCAAACATCATCACAACGTAACCTCTTTCAAAGTAGAGAATGTGGGCTGCGTGGCTTTGCCCACCCACTTAGCTCCCTGCCACAAACCATACACAAAGCTGTTTTTCCTGGTCTCCGCTTTCCTGGGAACCTCTTTGATTTGCAGGGGGTGCAAGCTTCCTCCACTGAGTGTCCACTAGGTGGCGAGTTGAGCAGCAGCAGAGCTAGCAAGTGACTGGTCCTTGGTCCTCCATCCCCGCCCCCAAACAGGCCCTGGCAGTGTGGGACAGTAGTGTCTGGAGGGCTCTTTGTCACCAGGGATTCTGCTTCTCCTAAGGGGTCTGTGTCATCCTCAATAAGTGTCTTCTCACGAATATTAAGTATGAGCTTCATTAAAATATAAGTCACAATTTTAAATTGCAAGCCCTAGTTTGGACTCAAATCTAGAGTCTGGGATTGCAACTCAGCTGGTGGAGTGCTTGGTAAGGAGGGGGAAAGGAACCCTGGGTCCTATCCCCAGTACCATACTAACCCAGCTTGTACTTCCAGACTTCAAAGTGAAGGCAGGAGGGGAGGCAGAAACAGAGATACGGAGATGCAGTGTCTTAGGCATGCAGCTGATGTAGTAGGAGAGGGAATAAAAGAAAGGAGGGAGGGAGGGAGGGAGGGGGAGAGAGAGGGAGAGAAAGGAGGGAGGGGGAGAGGGAGAAGAGGGCAAGGGGAAAGGGAAGGAGAGAAAAAAGGATGGGAGAGAAAGGGAAGGAAGGAGGAGAGAGGGGCAGAGGGAAGAAGGAAGGGGGAGGGAAGGAATGGCAATAGAAAAGTAGAGGTGGGGAGAGGATAAGGAGGGAGGAAAGAAGGGATGGACAGAGGGAAGAGGGAAGAAAGAGGAGGGAGGAATGGAGGGAAGGAGATGGGGAGAGGAGGATGGAGGGAGAGGGAAGAGGGAAAGAAGGGGGATGGGAGGAAGTATGAGGGAGGGGTTGTGGGAGAGGAAAAGAAGGGAGGAGGAGAAAGAGGAAAAAATATTCCCAGCATTTGGGGCTACTGGGGGAAGTAAAAACTTTGAAAGGTAGGGCCTAGTGATGTTTTAGGTCGTTGGGGGGGGGGGGCTGGGGACTAAGTCTCTTTCTCTCCCTTGAACTCAGCTGTGGTGGGTAGATTGCTGCTATTACTACAGCCTACCTGGTGAGGGTCAGTATCATCAAACAAAGTATCATAAAACAAGGAATGATACCCAAGAATAACCTCTGGCACACACACACACACACACACACACACACACACATACACACAGAGAGAGGAAATCATTGGTTGTGTGCTGAGTGCAACAAGGTAGTGGCAGGGCCACGTGCATTTCCTGAGTCACCTCTGATGACTGGGATGATGGTGGATGGAGAGTGGGAGGAGCAAAAGCAAAGGAACGATCTCATTACTGAGCAAGGGGCAATGCAGTCTTGGTGTGCACTGCAGAAGAGAGATGGGTGGTCAGTTATATGTGAACACAGAAGTCTGGGCCTTGCTGATGGAACCTAGACAGAGGTCAAGGAAGGAGGTGGAAGAGGCTGAATCAGGAACTCAGGATAACGGTGGGATACAGTGAACCTCTGAAGGGAGACCTCATGCCTGTTGGGGACAATGTCTGGATACAGGGGTGATGTGGATATGCAGATGCACACAGCACTGTCTTTGGAGTACCATGAGCCTTGGGAGTGGAGAGTGGAGGGGAGAGGGGCAGGAAAAAAGAGAGGAAAGGGAGAGGAGAGGAAGCCAAGCCATGGCTTAAAATGAACAACCCCTTACCCCCAGCCAGCTGGAAGACAGGCAGGAGAGGGAACTTCTGCAAAGGGACCTAAAATGCGGCTGGAAGTGGGGATGTGAGGGAAGAAATGCATGGAAGGAGAAAAGAGCAAGAGGAAAGGGGAGGAAAGACAAGAGGAAAGGGGAGGAAAGACAAGAGAAAGGGGAGGAAAGACAAGAGGAAAGGGGAGGAAAGACAAGAGAAAGGGGAGGAAAGAAGGAGGAAGGGAAGAATGAAAGAAAAGAATGGAAGAAGGGAGATGAGGAGAGGGGGGAGGGGCAGAAGGAGAGGGGAGAGTGTAGGGGAGACCCAGCTTTGTGGGAATTGTCTCAGAGAGATTTACCCACAGGAGAGGGGGGAAGGGAAGGGAAGAAGAACGGAAGAAAACAGGAGAGAGGCAAGGAAGGATGGGTAAAAGAAAGGGAGCATACAGGGGTTCTCTTGTCTTCCACCTCCCACCTCACTGTGGGAGCCCTGGGTTTACAGAGCTGTGCTGGGTCTGGCTCTGTGTGGGTCCTAGGGCTTCACCCTCAGGTCCTCACCCTTTTCCCACTGATTCATCTTGTCAGCACCAAAGAGGATTGTTTTTTTTTATAAAGATACTTTTTCTTTTCATATTACAGTATTGAGACACATGCTCCTGTTTTAAAATTGTGTGACTGAGAAGAATGGATCCTCATGCTTGTGAATGTCAATGGTGTTTGTAATGTCCCCTAGTTGCTCCAAGTCGTGATGGGATCCCAAACTTCGCTCCTCTCCAGATCTGAAGCTCCCAGCCACTGGTTCTGACTGGCTAAAGCTTTCTTGTGCCCTTGTCTCACCCAGCTTGTGTCTCCCTTGGAGAAGCTTGTCTCAGGATACACAGAGAGAGGGTAGAGCCAGGAGAGGATGGGTTTGAAGTTGGGAAGGATCTGTTTGGTCAAGGTGGAACTGACCAAATGGGATGTGGGGCCCAAGAAAGAAGCGTTCTACACAGAACAGATGGTATTGCAGGAGAGAGACTGCATGTGGGACTGGTGTGGATGCCACACTGTATGTTCCTGGCCCAACTGTCCCCTACTCACGCAGATGAATTCCTTTTTCATGAACGTGTGTACGTGTGTGTGTGTGTGTGTGCATGGTGTACCATGTGCATGGTGTATGTATGTATGTATATATGTTCAAATGTATTTGCACATACTTAGGTGCAGAAGTGCATGCACATGTGTGTACATTTGTGTGGAAGCCCAGGGGGTAATGTTGGGTGTTTTTCCTCAGTTACTTTCCATTTATTTACTATGGCAGACTCTCTCATTGAACCTGGAGCTCACCAGTTCAGTCAATCAAGCCAATCAGTTTGCCCCCAAATCCCAGTTAGCTCTGACTCCTAAGGCTGGGGACCAGAAGGCTTCTTCTCACACTTGAGGGCAAGCACTTTAGCCCCTGAGCCATCTCCCCAGTACCTCTTCCAGATTTTTCTTGCCCTCCGCCTGCTGCACATCCCCATCCCTGTTCTGCTCTTGGCGCTGTTTGGAGGCACCACAGAAGCCAGCGTGCCCTGGGCCTCCCTGGTCTTACCAACTCCTTCCCTCCTTGGCTGCACAGGGCATACTGAGGAAGGGTGATAGCACTGTCTTCTGGGTGCAGGGCACCTGTCCAGGACGCAGAGGGGTCTGGGAATCATGGTCTGTGCGGTTTTGTTTGGGAAAGAACTTGTTCCCCACAGTGGATGGCCAGGGATAGACAAGTCTCAGCCCACAGGGCCTTTGTGACCCAAGCAGCCATTTCCGTTCCCAGCTCCTGAGCCCACAATGAGGAAAGATGGGGGGAGGTGCTTCAGTCTCATCCTTTGAAGATGCTCACAGCTCCACTCAGAGTCCAGTGAGGAGCCGCCCTCCAGGCCCATTAGCCAGATCACAGTAACACATTTGCGTCAAGAGGGTCAGCAAGTTCCAGAGAGCCCTTGCCTGGTCTCGCAGAGGCAGTTACTACAGCCCTAATTACCTCTCCTGATGGCGATTCAGAAGAGAGAACCTGCTTCTGTCCCTGGATCTGCTCCTCCTGGGGCCAAGTCCCCCATAATCCTTCCAACTGCAACCCAGCTGTCTGAAGCCAAGGTGATTTATGCTGGTACCCTGAACTAGGCAGCCTCATTCCTACCCATGCTGACCAAACCAAACTTCTCAGCTAACTTTGTAGATTTATTTATTTATTTATTTTATATACAGTGTTCTTGCCTGCATGTATACCTGCAGGCCATAAGGCGACACTAGATCTCATTACAGGTGGTTGTGAGCCACCATGTGGTTGCTGGGAATTGAACTCAGGGCCTCTGGAAGAGCAGCCAGTGCTCTTAACCTCTGAGCCATTCCTCCAGCCCTCTTGGCTCACTTTGATGCTGATGCTCTGACTGGTATTCCGTCTTGAAAGGGGCACTGCCTCATTACTTGCCCGAGCAGCAAGCAGCTGTCTGGTGTCCATGGACAAGACAGAAAGGACTCTAGTCAGAAACATCTGTTCCTCAGCAGCTGAGCCAGTGAGCAGGTGACCCACCCATCTCCTCCTCTGCCCTCCTGTTATTCTCTCTTCATACCTGCTTAGCCTCTCCAGAGCCACCTATATCCCAGGGGTAAATGACACATGCCGCCAGTGGCAGCCTTCAGGTGGCATTTGAAGCATCCTGTCTCCCTTGAGGGAATTCTTCCTCTATAACGATGTATTCTTCAGGGAAGATCCTGTCTTTGAGTGCCTTGGTCACCCATAGAACTGGACTTGGAGAAGGGAAGAGTTGAGCGTGTTTGTCCCTGGGCAACACAGTAAGCTGGTCACAGCCCCAGGGGCCACTGGAAGGTGTGGCTATTTATTCTTGGCAGCCTCGTTAATCATGTAAGCTTCTGTATCCTCACCAAACACCTACGGGTTGCTGGGAAGGCAGACTCTGGTCAAAAGCTAACATGAGACCTTATGGGCTTCCCCTAGAAGAAGACTTGGCCCTTTGTTATGCAGACATAGAACTTAAGCAGTAGATCCTGGACCATTTCCTATATTCATTCACTTCTCATTGCTAAGTCAGAATACCTGACAACTGCAACTTAAGGAAGACAGGGTTTATTCTAACCCCCAGTTTGGGGATACAGTCCATCATGGCGGGAAGACGTGACAGGAGCGTGAGGCAAGGGTCACACCGAATGCTCAGTGCATCATGGTGGGAAGACGTGACAGGAGCGTGAGGCAGGGGTCACACCGCATGCGCAGTCCATCATGGTGGGAAGACGTGACAGGAGCGTGAGGCAGGGGTCACACCGCATGCACAGTCCATCATGGTGGGAAGACGTGACAGGAGCGTGAGGCAGGGGTCACACCGCATGCGCAGTCCATCATGGCGGGAAGACATGATAGGAGTGTGAGGCAGGGGTCACACCGCATGCGCAGTCAGGAAGCAGGAGATGAAGGCCAGGAGTCAGCTCACTTCCTCCCTTTTATGCAGAGCAGGAGCCCAGCCATGGAATGGCGCTGTACTAACTATAATCAGTCTTCCCACTCCAGTCAAGGTAATCTAGAAACGCTCTCACAGGCATGGCCAGAGGCTCATCTCCCAGGTGACTCTAGACCCTGTCCACCCATCACATCCTCTCAATGAACCAACATCATCTGGATTATCTGCTGAATACCAGACACTGAAAACACATCGTGGCAGGGTAGAGAGTTGCTACGAGCAATGTGGCTACCCCGGTAACGAAACTCGTCATCTCTGCACCCTCCTGAAAGGTGCAGATAAGACATCCTCATCCTGTCTGCACTCACCACGACCCTCTGACTATTTGACATCAACCACATCATACTGAATATAAGACACCAGTGATTCATATACATCCTTCTCTTCCCCCAAGGTTTGCCCATGCCCTGCCACTGTCCATAGTGCTAAGGACTGTGGGTAGCCTGGTTTCCTTCAGCAGGAAGGAATCAGGTTTCTGAGATTCAAAAACTATTTCATGTTGCCTGACTTGGAGGTGAGACCAGGACTCTGTGAAAGCCTCCAACACTTCATATATGCCTCTCCTTCCAGGCACATCCCCCCATAGCAGGCTGGCCCAAGCGTGGAACTCAGATGACTTTCTTCTTGTCCCTTGGTTCTCTGCGCCCACTAGGTGCTCGGACTTCAGATCAGAAGGACATCAGCAAACCCATCTGAAGTTGTGCTTTCCCAACTTGTAAAGTATTTAGAAGGACACAATGCTGGCAGATCCATTGCGGAGGGGCTTGTAGCTCTGTGAGAGGGAAGGACACGGGATGCTGTGTCCTGCAAAAAGGCCAAATCTTCAAAGGCTGATCATTGACTGACTGGAGCCTCAGTTATGTGGAGGGGTTGGAATGTTGCAGGTTGGGGCTCCTTTAGCACTCTTAACAGCCATTTATTGGCCTCTGCTAGAGTGACTTAACATTTTTTGTGACTAGTAGTTTTCGTTCGTTTGTTTGTTTTGCTGTGACAAGCAAGGTGACCAAAAGCAACTTGGAGAAGAAAGGTTTTAGTACAGACTTAATACAGTCAATCATAAAGCAAAGTCAAGGCAGGAACTAAAGGCAGGATGATATAGGTGGGTCATCTGTCAATCTGTTGCTTTCATTGGTTAATTAATAAAGAAACTGCTTGGCCTTTGATAGAACAACAGCTTAGATAGGAGGAGTAGACAGAACAGAATGCTAGGAAGAAGGGAAGTGAGGCAGTCACCATGATTATCCTCTCCAAGACAGACACAGGTTAAGATCTTTCTTAGTAAGCTACCACCTCGTGGTGCTACACAGATTATTAGAAATTGGTTAATCAAGATGTGAGAGTTAGTCAGTAAGAGGCTGGAACTAATGGGCCAAGCAGTGTTTAAAAGAATACAGTTTGTGTGTTGTTATTTCCAGGCATAAAACTATCCATGCGGGAGCTGGGAGGGAACACAGCCTGCCGCTCCTACTATAGCAGGAACCTGGAGGCAGGAGTTGAAGCAGAGGCCATGGGGGACCAATGCTTCCTGGTTTGTGCCCTGTGGCTTGCTCAGCCTGCTCTCATACAATCTGTGACCTGCCCAGGGAACTGGACTCACCCACATCAACTGTTAATCAAGAAAATGCCCCCCCCCCCCCGCAGACCAAACCTGGTAGAGGCGTTTTCTCTATTGAGGTGTCCTCTTCCTAGATGACCCTGGCTTGTGTCAAGCTGACAATAGACCTGACAAAACCAGCACAGACCCCTCGTTTCCACCAACCCAAGGGCTCAGAAGCTGCCAGGCCTGTAGCACGGTTTCCCTGCTTTACTGTAACCCGCCTATTGGTGAAGCAGCTCTCACCACAGAGAAATAAAAAGAGAGAATATTCTCAGCAGTGTGCTTAAACCGGGTGTTGTTTTATGATTTTCTTTGTTATGTTAACTATAAAAAGTTAGTGAAATTACTACCTCATTGGGACATGGCAATTGGGAAGACCTCTAGGTGTCCCTTGGCCATGGGTACTCATATTTTATTCCAGAATAAACTACCTCTTTTTTTTTATTTCTCTGTGGTGAGAGCTGCTTCACCAATAAGTGGGGTCCAGAGGGCCTCCCCAGCTGCTGTACTCGAGTCCCCACAAAGGGCCGCAGGATAGGCCTCCCCAGCTGCTGTACCTGAGCCAATAGTAGGCTCCTCAATCTGTCCTCTGACTTCCATGTGCTCACTGTGGCACACAAACACACACACACACACACACACACACACACACACACACTATAATTTAACCAGGAAGTAAAGAGGATGAGTGGTGTCAGCAGTAGACAGACTTGGTCCCCAGGAAGCCCAGGTATTCTCATGGGCTCAGACAGTTCCTGTGGATACATGGCCGAGCATCTCATGATATGTAAGCTATCCATAGTGTGATTAATGGACTGACTGTATTGATTTTTAAAAGTCACATGTGGGCTGGCAGAGTGGCTCAGTTAGTGGAGTGTTGGTCTAAATGCACCAAACCCTGTATTGCACACCCCCACCACAGGAACTGGGACTGATGGCACACAACTGTATCCCCAGCACTCTAGAGGTAGAGGCAGGAGGACCAGAAATTCAGGTCATTCTCCAATAAGCAATTCAAGGTCGGCAGAGATGTGTACTCCGGAGCCTCTGGCCAGCGCTTGTGTATGCTTGGCGCTTGATATCATCAGTTATACAATGGGGACAATGGGGGCTGGGAAGATAGCTCAGAGGCTCTTCCAGAGGACCAGGGTTTGATTTCTAGTACCCACATGGTGGTTCATAGCTGTTCTTAACTCCAGCTGCAGGGGATTTGGGACCTGCGGCTGTCGCCTTGTGAACCAGGCATACCTGTGACGCACAGACGTAAAATCAGCCAAGACAACCCTACAAGCAAAATGACGAAATACTTTTCAAAAATGGTTTAAATAGGGGAAAGAGCTTTTCGGCTCCGTGTGACACCTGCCTCAGCACCCCTCTGCCCCTTGGTAGGTGCCCCTCACAGGCCCTATCCCAGCCTGCCTCCTGAGTCAGCTCTGGGCAACGGGAACTTGCCAGTGCACCTGCTGGAACAGAACTCTGCCAGACAGACAAAACCAACTTGAGACGAGATCGAAGAGATTTGTCACCAGAGATAGGCTCGTGGACCTGTGGGGACTGCTTGGGGCTGTCTCACGTGCAGAGGAACTCTCACACACCTGCCGCCACAAGTGTAATTTCTTTGTGTATGTGTGTGCCTGTGTACATGCGTTCGTGTATACGTGCGAGCCTTCATGTGTGCGCACGCGCACACCCACACACAGCACACAGGAAAAGTCAAAAGTCAAAGGACAACTTCTAGCTCTCTCTTTCACACAGGCAAAGGTCCAAGGACAACCTTCAGCTCTCTTCCACCTTTTTTGATGAGGCAGACTCTTGTTTCTACTCCGTGCGCTCTGCGAAATCAAACAGACACTGTTGGACCCTCAGCTGGACTCTCTGCCAACCTGAGGACCAACCCCTTGACTTTTGCTAGCGCCCAGTATCCCAGCACTCTGCACGCAGGATCTAGTGTCCATTTGCAACTTGAGAGTCAATCTAGAAAGCGGTCCCCTGGAGGTGCGCTTTGACCCGCTTCTGTGCGGCGCGCCCCCTGGTGGCAGATACTGCCATTGCTGTAGAATGTTTTTCTTAGTAGGTTTAGTAGGCTAAAACTGCCTGGGTAGCTAAAGTGTTCCTTCTGCTTTACAAAGGTCAGAAAGGTTCTGGAACAGGAGGACCATCTGATCTGAATTTTATGAACCCGAAGATATGAAACGGATATGTATCTCAGTGTTAGAGTGCATACTCAAAGCCCTGGGTTCCATCCCTAGAACCCACGCGTGTGTGTGTGCGCACACACACACACACACACACACACACACACACACGGCGAGGGGGCTATAAAAAAATGAGATGAAAGAAGAGGGACCTTTGAGACTCTGGAAGTGCACGGGACGCTGCAGAGGGTAAATTATGAGAATCCAGGGGCCGGATTCTCAGACAGCTCAGCTGGGGAAAGCACTTGCCACCGAGCCTGACACTTGACAGGCTCCCAGAACTCACGTGGTGGAAACGTGACCGCCGAAGGCTGTCGTCTGACCCCCACATGGGTAATGCATGTCATGCATGCTTCCTTTCCCACGCATATATAAACAAATGTAATTTAAATTCACTTAATATGATATGGCCTGAGGCGCAGGGGTGTTTCCAGACAGACAAAAGGGGAAGGGGCCACAGATACCATGGGAAGCAGGGGCAGCTTTTTGTGGGCCCCTGCACCCCATGAGGTCCTCATAAGTAGGAAGACTGGAGAGAATCCAAAGTTCTCTGCCAGGCCTCTGGCTATGTGAGTCATAAAGGGCTCTTCAGTCAGGAAAAACAAAAACCTACACAGATGAGCTGTAGAGCCAAAGGAGAGCCAGGCAGGGGACCCTGCCACCCACAACAAGCACCAGACCAAGGGAGCACTAGGCATGAGGAAGGCCCTGCTGTAGCAGAGTAACTGCCCAGAGCAGGACCAGCCAGGGCATTTACATCTCAGACCTCTATTCAAAACCATAATGGACCGGGCGGTGGTGGCGCACGCCTTTAATCCCAGCACTCGGGAGGCAGAGGCAGGCAGATTTCTGTGAGTTCGAGGCTAGCCTGGTCTACAAGAACCCCAAAGCTACAGAGAAACCCTAGCTCATAAAACAAAACAAAACAAAACAAAGCAAAACACCACAACAGACTTGAAGGGACAAGGAGAGTAGTAGTGGCATCTCTGCAGCCTTGAGGACATGGGCCATGTCACCATGGTCTTCTGTAAAATCCCCAAACGACCTCTCTCGATACATACTGTAGGCCCCAGTTCACAGATTTTAAAACTGATGCTCAGAAAGGTTGAGCATCCTCCCCAGAATCACACAGCTAATAAATAGAATGCGTAATATCTGACTCCGGTTCTGTGTGAAGCCTCCACAGGCTTTTGTGTACATACCTTCCGTGTGTGTGTGTGTGCGTGTGTGTGTGTGTGTGTTTGTGCGTGCACACGTGCAGGCCAGAGGACAACCTCAGCTGTCATTTGTCAGGTGTCATATACACCTTTTCTCTGAGACAGGGTCTCTCACAGACCTGCAGTTCCTCAAATAGCAGGGCTGTCTGACCAGCATCCCCCAGGGGTCCCCCCCGTCTCCACCATGGCAGTAGTGGGATTCCACACATGTGCCACCATGCCTGGCTTTTAAAATAATCTACACCTATTATTATTTATTGGGGGAGTATGTGCCACAACATACGTGTAGCAGAGGACAATTTGATGGAGTCAGTTCTCTACTTCCACCATGTGGGATCTGGAACCACACTCAGGCCGTGAGGTGGAGGCAGGAGGATCAGGGATTCAATGTCATCCTTGGCTATGAAGTGATTTCTACAGTAATTTGCACTATTTGAGTCTCTGTCTCAAAAATAAATAAATAAAAGTAAATGGGCTTAGGCAGCAAAACCTTGTATGACAGGTAGCAGCTGGGCCTTGGGCAGACAACCTCGGCAAGAATCAGTTTTATCCTGGCAGTGGGACTCACGGACCACAGCAGCTAGCACAGGCCTGTCCCTCTCTGTGTGCACCGGCCACCCTGCAGCCAGCACCCGTGCCCTTGTGCTCCACAGCAGAAAGGGCCAGCTTGCTGCCACACTTACCCAGCCAGCTGCTTCACCTGCCACACCTGCTCACCCAGCTGCTTCATCTGCCACACCCGCTCACCCAGCTGCTTCACCTGCCACACCCACCCAGCCAGCTGCTTCACCTACTGCACCTGCTCAGCCAACTGTTTCACCTGACACACCTGTCCACCCAGCTGCTTCACCTACTGCACCTGCCCATCCAGCTGCTTCACCTGCCACACCTGTCCAGCCAGCTGTTTCACCTGCCACACCCACACATTCAGCTGCTTTACCTGCCACACTCACCCAACCAGCTGCTTCACCTAACTGCACCTGCTCAGCCAACTGTTTCACCTGCCACACCTGTCCACCCAACTGCTTCACCTACTGCACCTGCCCATCCAGCTGCTTCACCTGCCACACCTGTCCAGCCAGCTGTTTCATTTGCCACACCCACCCATCCAGCTGCATCACCTGCCACACTCACCCAACCAGCTGCTTCACCTAACTGCACCTGCTCAGCCAACTGTTTCACCTGCCACACCCACCCATCCAGCTGCATCACCTGCCACACTCACCCAACCAGTAGCTTCATATGCCACACCTACCCACCCAGCTTCTTCATCTGCCACACCTACCCACCCAGCTTCTTCATCTGCCACACCCACCTCACATGATCTAACTCTGTAACTTTCCCCACAGAGGTCAAACTACCCTGCAGAGTGGCCCTTCACTCAGGCTGTGGGAGGTGGCCGAGTGTAAGCAGCCCAGTACTCTTGGGCTTGGCTAGGGCCACTCTGAATTCCTCACTGAACACACATCGTGGCCTCGCTCCCCACCTTCTCCTGGATCTCCTGGCCTCACCTTCGGAATGAACTGACACTAGGTGCTTAACCACAGGACAACTTGTGAGAGATGAGTTGTTAGATGATTTGTCATCGTGTGGTCATTGACCCGAAAGGTCCCAGGTCGGTAGTCACTGATTGACTGTTTGCTGCCACCAGGAGAGGTGCAGGGTTGAGCAAGTGGCTTTGTGGTTAGAGCGCTTGGCCAGCATGCACAAAGAACCTAACCAGGGGTGGTGGAGCATGCCTGTAATCTGGGAAGTCAGGAGGCTCAGAAGTTTAAGGCCATCCTTGAGCCAACCTGGCCTACATAAAACCCTGTCTCAAACCAATCAACAACAAAAAGATGTGATAGCTGAGGAGCATGAGGCTGCTGCATGCTCAGCACTTCCAGAGCAGACTGGGTTTTTCTTTAAGTTGCATTTACTTGCTTATTTATTTTGGTGGGGGCAGGGAGTATGCATCCCACATGTGCATGTGGAGGTCAGGTGACGCAGAGTTTTTCTCTCCCAAGGGTGGGTCCCAGGGATTCAATTCAGCTCCTCAGATTTAGCAGCAAGGATCTTTACCTGCTGAGCCACTTTCCTGGAATAAATCTCAATATAACTAGTAATGCACTAGAAATTAATGATTAAATATAGTACCGCAAATACATAAAGCAGCTGTATAGTCATTAATTATTGCATTCTGTGCCTGATTGTGCTGAGCTTGCTAATGTCTAGAACAGAGTGGATGTTGTTCTCATGTTAACACACACATATAGATACATACACATCACACACACACACACACACACAAAGGAAGTCCATCTCCCTATTCTTTTGACTGCTGTCTGGAGTTTTGAACTGTAGAGGCAGAACCCTACCTCAGCTTCTCCCAGCTCCTGCTCAGTGTCCTGGCCCGGACCCTGGTCATCTGGCTATCAAACCCTAACCCTGCCCGCAGCTATCGCCAGAGAACCCGGCTGGCCCCAGCTAGACTCTGGCCACCTTGGGTTCTGCTCAAGGGACAGGGCTGAACTGATTCTGTCACGAAGGGTTAGTCTTGTCTCCGGGCTGGCGGCCTGCGAAGGGACAAGACAAATGTATTTAGACAGGCTTGATCTGGAGCACTGTTGTCAGACTAGCTCCCGCAAGATCTTGCAGGATCTTCCAATCCCATCGTAAGAAGGCTGTGGGCTGGGGCTGTAGCTCAGTTGGTAGAGTGTTTGCCCGGAGCTCACAAAGCCTTAGGTTCCAAACTAGCACCCTAGAGAACTGGGCAGGGTGGTGCTGCCAACATGTAATTTCAGCACTAGGGAGGGAGAGGCAAGAGGATATGGAGTGCAGGGTTATCCTTGGATACACAATCAGTTGGAGGCCTGCCTGGGCTACAAGAAATACTGTCTCAAAAGTGAAAGAAACACATGGGCTGTAGAGTTGGGGACTGAGACTCCAAGGAGGACACTGGAGAAGCTCACAAACTTTCAGGGGAGCTGGAAGTGTCAGGACAAGCTAGAGGCCAAAGCCAGTGTCTTCTACTGCCTTACATGGGGCGTGACCATATACCTGACTTTTGACCCCAGAAGGGTACTAGCATATGCTGCTGGGCCCGCGAGAGCCTTGAGCCAGGCTTTCTTTGAGCGCATGTGTGTTTATGTGTGTTCACATGGGAGAGCACACTTGTGTGCAAACGCGTGTGTAGGCCAACCTCAGTTGCCACATGCCACTCCGGCAGACAAGCTGGTGGCACAGCTGGTAGCAGACTGCAGATGGACCACCAGAAAGGAAGCCCACCGGCTCAGAACCCCTCACCATCCTTCACCTGCCAGCACACACATGGCCGTTTCTTCATCCCCTGGCATTCCCCTAGCTTCTGCTCCATTGCCACAGAGGCAACATTTCCACAGAGATGGTGGAATCTCCCTCATGAAGATTCCTTGCCTTTGAGGCATCTCTGAAGAGAGAGAGAGAGAGAGAGAGAGAGAGAGAGAGAGAGAGAGAGAGAGAGAGAAGCCCTAAGCATCATGCAAGGCACCTGGCCAAGCTCAACTGGTTGGAAGTTGCAACCATGAATGCCATAGGCAAAGGTTCTGTGTGACTCAGGTGACTCAAAGAACGGAAATCAATCCAAGAGTCCTGGCCAAGACTTTTCAGCCAAACCCAGCCTTTATTTAGCTGTGTGACCTCAGGTGAAATGGAAGGAATCTCTGGTACTCACTGGTCACTAACTCTGCCCAAAAGATGATTGGGCAGCATCTCTAGCCAGCTCTCCCAAATTTCCTCCTTCATGTTCATTCGAAGGTCGCTTGCTCTATACCTTGCATTTTCCCAGTTTCTTGGCAGTTTTAATTCAGATCATATTGGCAGGGCTGGGATGCAGCTCCATGATACCGGTGCTTGCTTAGCATGCTCAAGACCTCAGATTTAAACACATTTGCAATTGAATTAAAACTTGGTTCTTCCTTTTCCTTTGATTCTGGGCTGGAACCCAGAGCTTCACACATACTGGGTAAACACTCTATAGCAGAAGCCACATGCCCAGCCCATCACTGGGGGATTCTAGGCAGGTGCCCTACCACTGAGCCACGACCCCAGCCTTTCACTGGGGGATTCTGGGCAGGTGCCCTACCACTGAGCCACGACCCCAGCTGCTCATTGGGGGATTCTAGGCAGGTGCTCTACCACTGAACCACACCCCTAATGAGGATTCTAGGCAGGTGCCCTACTGCTGAGTCACATCCCCAGCCCATCCCGGGTAAATGCAAGGTAACGGCCTACCATTAAGTCATCCATCAGTACCTCACTGGGAGATTCTAGTCAGGTGCTCTATCTCTGATTCCTATCCATTGCCTTGAGCTCCAGAATGCAGTGAACAAAGCAGACAAAACATCCCCCACAGAGGGACCTCACAGAGCAAATGTGTTCCCAACATAATCCTCCTGTATTGTTAGACATTCATGAATGTCCAACCCTGTCCTGAGCTCACTGCGTCACACCCCTCAGTGTGACAACTTGTGCAAGTCCACATTCTCACCATAAAGTGGGTCTGCCCTGTGGGGATCCCCCAGCCCCTGAAAGAGTCAGAGCCATAGGCAGGGCCATCTGAGGGCTGCACATGACAGCATACTATGAGCCAGGGCCAGATGGGCTGGTGGGGTGTCTCAGCTCAGCGTTCAGGGCTTTCTGCCATGCGGGTACCTATCTGTCAACCTGTAATGATTCCCTGAGTCCTGTTTAGGAAGTGCACCTGTTACCAAACTTGGGGGTCACTGCCTGTGCCCAAGATAGTTTCAGCTACCTGTCCTCAATAAGCCAATTAAAAGAGTCACATTAATAGTAGAAATAGTAATAGTAGAAAGCAGATAAGGGAAATTCATTAATGTGGCTATGCTGGGAAGAGGTCCCTGGAACTCCCCAGGGTCAGTCCATACGGGGCTCTCTGTGGAGGTATCTAACACAGAATGACAGCCTTCCAGATGCCTCAGCCCCCAAAGAACAGTCTATGGCCTCCCTGGGTCTGAACAGGAAGGCTGAAGTTTACTGGGACACAATCACCTACAGCCAATCAGGGAAGCGCCTCACAGGCGTTGGAGCCATCAGGAACTGATGCAGTGGCTGGGTGGAGAAGGTGCCCAGAGGAGCTGAGTGTGTCAAGTCAGCCCACAGGGATAGAAGCCTGGCACACGGGAGCTCCACCTGGGCCACCCCCCTGGACCATCTGGTGGCTTCTGCTTCTTGGAGGCCCACTGGTTTCTCAGAAGAAAACTTCAGGAAGCTCCCTCCCTCCAAACCCAACTCCATGTACCATGTTTCCTAATACAACACAGAGGCTGTCTGAGGTGCCCCAGCCCCCTCGTTTAGCTCTGAGGTGTAATTAATCCATAAATTAAGCTCCTGCAGACTCACAAATACCCAGGAAAAAAACTGGAAAAAATATAATTAGTTTGCCCATATGATTCCATCTGTTAACTCTGAGTTCAACACCACTGTAGAGAATCCCAGGGGCTTTGTTGGTTATGTTGGCTGTGTCTGGAGCTGCCCAAGCCCTGCTTTGGGGAAGGAAGCCCAGGCTCTCAAAGCCATGTGCCATGGGGCAGGAACCAGGAAACACAGCATAGCCCCCAGAGATATGACTCTCGGGGAGGGCCAGGGGTACAAGGGCAGCCAGAGACATTCACATGTGTGCCCCCAGCCAGAGCACTGAAATGCATCTAAGACTGGTCCTGTCATCTCTATCACAAGCTATACACACAGGAAGAAAAGGTTGGGAAAGGAAAAGAGAATCAGAAAGCAAGAAGCCTGGGAGAGCAGAGGCCAGGGCAGAAGGAGTGGGTTACATGTCAGAATAGAACTTAGAATCCCTCTCGTCCCCCATCACGCTCCCTCCCAGCACCCAGCTTCTGCTGTACCATCACTTGCTATTATTGATCTGGCTGGGAGAAGGACCAGTGAATGTTTTTTTCTTCCCATCCCCAAATTATTTATATAACAAAATGAATACATCTGTTTTAATAACAGTTAAATAAGACACACGAATAGAGTCAAAAGGCATACCCACATTGTTCTATCTATTACTCTTAATCCCCAGGGGTAACATTATTAGCTGGTGTGGGGCTGGCATGACGGCTCAGAGGGTAAAGGCCCTTCGCAAGCAAGCCTGAGAACCCAAGTTCGATCCCGGAGCCCCCTTGAAGATGGAAGGAGAACTAATTTAATCAAGTTGTCCTCTGACATCTACATGCACGCAATGGCACGCACTCACGCACACTCTCACATGATACCACGGACATGCATATACATAATAAATAATGAACTTTAAAAAACTGATATTTAAAGGATACTAATGTTTTGATGCCATAAATATCGAAAGATATTATACTGTTTATGATGCTGGCAACTTCTCAGTTACTCACAGTTCCCAGGAACCAAGCACGCGCACGTATCGCTCTGCATTTGGCACATGGTTCAGACTCATTCTTTACTTTGTGAGGGTGTGTGTGCAAGTTCATGTGTGCGATAGTACCTATGCAGGCACACACGTGTGGAGGCCCACCTCCAACATTGCTTTTTGAGACAGGTTTTTGTTGTTGTTGTTGTTTTGTTTTGTTTCGTTTTGTTTTGTTTGTTTTGTTTCTGGATTTGGCTGGGCTACCTGGCCAGCAAGCTCCAAGGTCCTACTGAAAAGTTTCTGTACCCCATAAGCCTCTCTGCCAATGCAATATTCCAAACCAGATCAAATCAAACCAGATTAGAAGTCCAGGTTTAATAGATACAAACACTCCCAGATGGCTTTTCAGCCCCTCAGCCAGGAGATAGAAAAGGAAGACCGGAAAACCACGTGTTTGTTCTCTGGAGCAGTTTAAATACCCTGTGGGAGTGGTTTTGAGCATCTCTGGGGAGGGGACATCGTTAGGTGGGCTTTCTCGGAGGTGGAGTCTGGACTAAGGCAACTAACTCCCCGGGGAGGAGGCTTGGGGTGGAACGTCCACCCGAACATTCCAGACTCTGGAAATACGGATACCTGGTGCTGGGGTGTGGCTTCCATCCAAACACCTACCTCTTACTGTCTCCTCAGTGTTGGATTTACACATGTACACCACCACACCTAGCTTTTTAAAAAGTGGGTTTTGGGGCTCAAACTCCAGTCCCCTGGCCTGCATAGCAACTGCTTCACTGATAGCAATTTCCTAATCCCTTCATCCTTTATGAGAAGTGCATGCTGTTACAGCAACAGAATATTTATATTTTCTGTTCAGTCCACATGGTCTCCTGTGTATTGCTATTTGGTTTATTTCTAAAATTTTAACTCTCAATTTAAAAAAAAATACTGGGAGAGGAACTAGGGAGGTGGCTTAGTGGTTAAAAGCACATGCTATTTTTTTTCTTTTTTAAAGACAGGGTCTCTCTATATAGCCCTGGCTGTCCTGAAACTTTCTATGTAAACCAGGCTAACTTGAGCTCAAAGAGATCTGCCTGCCTCTGCCTCCAAAGTGCTAGGATTAAAGTTGTATACCACTATGCTCAACCTCACATCCAAATCTCACAAAAGACCCAAGTTCAGTTCCCAGAATCCATGGCTCATAACTACCTGCAATTCCAGCTCCTGGGATCCCATGTCCTTTTCTTGCTTCTACAGACACCAGCACTCACATGCACATTCTATACACAAACACACACACATACACATAATAAAAATAAGATAAAGTCTTTAAAATGCTGAGAAGTAGTTAAAGCTGACATTTGTTTATTTCTTATCTTGAAAGATACAAACAAAACAGAACCTGGTCAGGTGGCGGGGTAGGGGGAGCGTCTGGAGTGATGGTTCAGTGGTTAAAAGCATTTGCTGTTCTTGCAGGTTCCACTCCCAGCAGCCATATCAGGAGGCTCACACATGCCTGTAATTCTAGTTCCAGGGGATCCAGGCAGCTACACTCACACACACATATCCACACATGCAGGCACACACACACACACACACACACACACACACACACAACTTTTAAAAATAACAAAAGCACAACCCAGGAAGACCATCAAATGACTTGCAGGCAAGGAGCATGGCACAGGCAGGAACTTGCCTTCCATTCTCGTCTTGGGATTCCATCTCCTGTCTCCGGTGATGGAGCCCTGACAGAAGGTGATACCCAGGACCAGGCACATGGCCGAGTTAATTACCAACCTGATGGGGTCTAGAACCCCTTAGGAGACATCAGTGAGGGAGTGTCTGGTTTAAGTTCACTGCGGTGGGAAGGCCTGTCTATGGGTGGTGACACCATTCCATAGACTGGATAAAAAGGAACCTTCATTTTCATTTTGCTCTCTGACTGTAGAGTAGCTGTGACCAGCTGCTCCAAGCTCGTGCCATGATCCCCTTCTCTACACCGTGATGGATTGCACCCTTGAATTGGGAACCAGAACACATGCTCCCTCCTCCAGCCGCTTCTGAGGGCATTTTATCAGAGTGACTGGAAAGAAACCAGGACAGGTGGAGAGGTGGTGAGAAGGGAGAGGGGACAGCTATAGAAAAGAGGGACAGAGGACAGGATGAGAAGTGTCAGAGGGGAAGGGGAATCATGAAGAATGAGGAGCAAAGAAAATGAAGGAA
Source organism: Alexandromys fortis (assembly GCF_014885135.2). Lineage (NCBI taxonomy): Eukaryota > Metazoa > Chordata > Mammalia > Rodentia > Cricetidae > Alexandromys > Alexandromys fortis. The sequence goes on from NW_026068110.1 coordinate 401,861, forward strand.
GCTGAGGGCTGAGTGGTGTGTTAGTGACTTTTCTCATGGCTGATATAGAATGCCTGACAAAAACACCGAAGGAAGGAAAAGTTCATTTGGGCTCACAGTTTGAGGGCACAGGCTAGTTCATTTATGGTGCAGAAGGCATGGATGCCAAAGGAGGAGACAGCTGGTCACATGGCCTCAACAGTCAGGAAGAAGAGAGGTGAATGCTGGGGCTCAGTTCGCTTTCTCCTCTTCATTACATTCAGGATTCATGGGATGGGCTGTCCACACTTAGGGCAGACTGATGAGGATTCCCTTCCATATGATGTGAATGCCATTGGTTAGCAGAGGAACTGTCTTGAGCCTATGCAGAGCAGGATAGACGTAAGTGGGGAAAACTAAACTGAATGCTGGGAGAAAGAATGCAGAGTCACGAGACACCATGGAGCTGCAAGTGGAAAGACACGAGCTGCCAGTCCGAATCTTGCCAATAGGCCATGAGTCTTGTGGTAAAAAATATAAAATAATGGAAATTGGTTAATTCTAGATGTAAGAGCTAGCCAATAAGAAACCAGAGCTAATAGGCCAAGCAGTGATTTAATTAATACAGTTTCTGAGTGATTATTTCAGATCTGAGCAGCCGGGAATGAATGAGCAACCTTCCACAACAGTAGGCCATCCCTCCTCACTTAACCGGATCTAGAAACCCCTTACAGATGTGTACAGAGTGTGTTCCCACAATGACTCTAAATTCAGTCAGGTGGACAATGACAATTCCCCATCGCAGAGGCAGTAATTACTAAAGGAATGAAAGATTCCTTGAAGCCATGTTTCTCCAAGCAGTTCCTGGCAGCCTATAGGTATCGATAAACTCCACCCAGGAGTGGGGGTACCAGCTGCTTCCTCTCTGGCCTGATGCTTCTCTTCAGGGTCCTAAAGGGTGGCGTGTTTCCTGTCTTCACTTCCTACTCTCGCCCTAGTCCACCTTTGACTCCTTACCTAACACTGTGAAATGACTCTCAGTGACCCTCTCAGGTAAATCAAACCCACTACAGGGACCTTACCCTGAAGTCCTAGTGTGCTTGTCAACTGTCCGTTACTATGGCAGGATACCTAAGAAAATTAAAGAAAGGGGACTTTTATTTGCACTCTTGATCCCAATCCAAGGCCATTGGATTGTTGTGCAACTTCTCCCAGGGAGAAGTAACAAATGTGTACTCGCCCTAGACAGGACACTGACAACAGGCACCCTGGACAGGACACTGACAACAGGTACCCTAGACAGGACACCTACAACAAGGCGCCCTAGATGGAACCCTGACAACAGGCATCCTAGACAGGACACTGACAACAGGTGCCCTAGACAGGACACTGGCAACAGGCATCCCAGACAGGACACTGACAACAGGCATCCCAGACAAGACACAACAGGCACCCTAGATGGGACACTGACAACAAGCCAAGGAAACAAGTCTGCCAGGCCTATCTTAGGGAACCAGGGAGTTTACTGGGGTCACTTACAGATCATGGTAACTCAAAGACAGCTGTGTCACCAGAAAGCCCTCCCCAGCATGAGTGACAGCTGACAAGAGTTGTACCCTAGAGAGTACCCACGGCCACGCAAAGCATCTCACCCCATGTCTGAGAAACCAAGGAAACAGAAAGAGACTGGAGTCCGTCAACCATCTGACATCCTTCCATGAGGCTCCACCTCCTAAATTTTTCACTGTCTCCCACCAGTGCCAGAACCTGGGGACCAAACCTTCAACATGGGTGTTGAGGGAACTTTTAAAATTCAATCTATAGGGGCTGAGCAGATGGATCAGTCAGTAAAACTGCTTGCTACTCAAGAATGAGGACCCAAATTCAATCCCCATGTGAAAAGCTGAGTGTGGCAGTATGTTCCTGTAACCCCGCAATGGGGAAGTAGAGACAGGAGGATACCTAGGGTTCTCTGGCTAACCAGGCTAGCCAAACTGGTGAGCCCCAAGATGACTGGGACAGCTTACCTCAGAAAACAAGGTAAATATAGCTAATGACCCCACTACCAAGATTAACTAACCCACCGTCTCGTCCAACTGTATGGAATAAACTCACTGATCCAAGCTGTTGATGTTCTCCAGTCAAGCACAGAGCCCACCCAGTCCCTACTTTAAGCTATGTTTATGACTTGTGGCTGTCATTTCTTCATTCCCTGTCGTTCCAGTCAGATCAAGTCCAAAGCTGTGCAGGTCGTGGTTCACACATGTGTGCACATGTACAAACACGCACACACACACACACACACACACACACACACACACACACACACACACTGAATTGTAGCAGCACTCACTTCCCTCATATGGCAGCTTCCTGATGCCAAAGGAGAACATAGCCTGTCCAGGGACTGTGATTGCCTTGCCTTTGCCCTCTGACTCCTCAAAGTGCTGTCCAGGTGGCGGCACCCTGGGCTTCCTTGCCCTCAACTGGGAGACTGTAGTAGCTTCAGGGCTCCAACCCCAGCTTTTAATGATTCTAAACTCATCCCAAGCCCTGCTCCCACCATGATATGCATATTTACATCTCTTTCCCTGGGAACTGGAGCATTAATAAGTAATGTACATTTCAAGAACATGCAAGCTATGCTTCAGCAAAAGGGCCGAGGGTACAGCTCAGCGGTAGAGCACTTGACAGCATGCAGAAGCTGGGTGTAATGGCCAGAGCAGCAGAAAATACAGAAAACAGCGGGAAGCTATAACAATGGGTACTTCCAATGCTTTGCTTGGACTGTGGTGGCTTGTAGGGATTTATGAGCACTCCCTACTAAGCTACAACCCTAAACCTCCAAGGCAATATTTTCATTGTACTTGTTAGCAAATAAGTCTTTACATAGTTTCACTAAAAGATATTAACAGTAGGGGCTGGAGAGAGGGTTCAGTGGTTAAGAACATATGCTGTGCTTGCAGAGGACCCAAGGGCAGTTCCCAGCACCAGGACTGGACAGCTCACATCTGTCTGGCCTTCATGGGCACTGCACTCATTCACACCCACATAGACACACACACACACACACACACACACACACACACACATATTGCAAATAGGGGCTGGAGAGATGGCTCAGTGGATATGAGTGCTTGTTCTGCAAGTACAAGGCCTCCCTTTCAAATCCCCAGCACCTTTGTAAGAAGTTGGGCATAGCTGTTCTGGTCTGTTATCCCAGTACGAGAGACTAGAGACAGGCTGGTCACAAAAGCTTACTAGCCAGCAGGTTTGGCCAAAATGGTGAGCATGAAGTCAATAGAGAGATCCTCCCTCAATGTACTAAGGCAAAGAGTGACAGAGAAAGGCGTCTGATGTCCTGCTCTGACCTGCATGTGTGCATTCATGGGTGTGTGCAATCACAGCCACACACATGCACCACACACATATATCACACACCCCACCCACACGCAAAGATATTGATTCCAATATACAGCATCACCAATAAGAAGAATAAATGTCAGCCCTGACTAAATGTAGTGATCTCTTCTCTTTTTCCTTCTTGGGTCTGACAGAGGTCCTCCAGGAGCAGCTGGTAGTTCTGACATTCTATTTGGTTCACATGTGTGACCCTTAGCGTCACTATTGGTCACTGGTGTCTGCCTCTGCAGGGACTGTCCAGCATGTGTCCACTGTAAAAAGTTTGCATAGGTAGACCTGGCCCGAGTTCTCCATTAGTGTTTCTAGCAGGACAGTCCCTCGGTGGCCTGTGAAGTGATGAGCGAGGACCCCATGCTATGTTTCTGACATAGCACCCTCATGGCTCACAGCTTCCTGATGTTGGTATTAATAGTCTCCTTGACAGGATCTAGAGTCACTGAGAGATGGGCCTCTGAGCTTGCCTGTGGGGTTCTCTTGATTGTGCCATTGAAGTGGGAAGCCCCATCTTAACTGTGGATGTGTTGGAAATAAGATAATAGCAAACTCAAAAATAAAATATACAATTCTACACATGATACCCATCACAGAGAAAAAGCAAGAATGGCTGGGGTCTCTGCCAAGACCATGGATTTTAAAGACCCTCGAGAATTCCTGCTCTTTTCTCCCATAGGCTGGGGCTTGTCCCCTTCCCTACCCCACCCCAGACTCAGGACTCAGTACCTTACCTAATGGGTGTCTTGGGCCTTAAGACTGCCCCCCTTTCCTGAGGTGGGCTTGGTCACACAGCAGAGTGTCTGTAACTCTCCAACTCTCAGATTTAAGAATGAACAGGCTCTGGCTGGCAGCTGGGGAGAGAGGGCCCCAGGGTGTTCTGTTCTCTGTAACCGGGATTAATTCTAAATGCACCCCCATATAGGAAAAAGACCATACCCTATTTCTCACAGTCAGGCCCTAGCCTCTGTGACATGGACAAACTGAGCTGAGCACCAGCAAGCTTCAGCCTGCTCTTCTGACGGCAGACTTCAAGTGAGCAGCCGCTTCCGGCTCTGCCATCTTGACTTCTACACCGCGGTGGACTACCTTAACTTGGGAGCTAAAGCACACCCTCTCTCCCTTGAGTTTCTTTCGCCAGAACATTTTATCACTGCTACAGAAAAAGAAATAAGACTTTCACGGTAAAGCCACACCCTCCAGCGTGGGACAGCAGCCCCAGCTGACATCTGGAAGCCATACCATGCCGGTTCTAGATCAGGACTGCCAATGTGCGAGTCAGTGTGAAAAAAAAACTGTAAAGGAAATACAACATGATTTAACCCTAGCCAGATAAGGAGAATCATAACTCTAAAACAAGATTCAAGTTAATCTAAATAATATGTTTTCTATAAAAGAGAGCAATATTTTACAGATAAAAAAACAAAGGAAGTCATACATAAATCAGTGTAGCTAACAATATTTCTGCGGATAGACATCAAGTGGGCTGTCTACAGCAAAGCTGGGCACCTCTGCCCTCGCCCTGCCATAGGATGGCCAGAGGACAGGCCCCAGGGTCCACCTGTCCCTGTCCTCCCAGTGCTGGGATTAGAACCACAGGCCATTACATCCTGCTTTTTTATTTATTTATTTATTTATTTATTTATTTATTTATTTATTTATTGGTTTTACGAGACAGAGTTTCTCTGTGGCTTTGGAGTCTGTCCTGGAACTAGCTCTGTAGATCAGGCTGGTCTCGAACTCACAGAGATCCGCCTGCCTCTGCCTCCCGAGTGCTGGGATTAAAGGCGTGCGCCACCATCGCCCGGCACATCTTGCTTTTTTAAATATTTATTTATTTATTATGAATACAATATTCTGTCTACATATGTGCCTGCAGCACCAGACCTCATGACAGATGGTTGTGAGCCATCATGTGGTTGCTGGGAATTGAACTCAGGACCTTTGGAAGAGCAGGCAATGCTTTTAACCACTGAGCCATCTCTCTAGCCCTACATCCTGCTTTTTTACATTATTCTAAGAACCCAACTCAGGTCCTTGGGCCTGCATGGCAATGGCTTTGCCGACTGAGCGATTTCCCCAGCTCCTGGGGAAAACCGTCTCTCAGACGCCGTTATATAGCACCCTAGCTAGACACAGGGTGTGTAGATGCTCAGGACCTGACCAGCTGAACAGCACCTTGTGAGACACCTGCGCAGTAGTCATGAGAATGTTAGTCTGATAGAGGCTAAAAGCAAATGGCTATGTTATTAAAAGATTTATTTTTATTTTTAATTATGTGTATCTGTGTGTTTGTGCAACTGAGTGCAGTGCCCATAGTGTCCAGAGGGGGCATCAGTTCCCCTGGAGCTGGAGCTACAGGGTCATCATGAGCAGCTTTGCTGACAGGTGCTAAAAACTGAAACCCAAGCCTCCACGAGAGCAGTACACTCTGTTTACTGGTGAGCCACCTCTCCAGTCCACAAGTGCCTATGTTTTGTATGCTTACAAAGAATTTTTATTAGCATGAGGGAAAAGGTATGATATATTGAAAAAGCCGGATATGAGATGTTATATAATTGTGGTATCTGAGTTATGCTAAATGAATGCATAAACTGTGCGGAAGGTTAACAATTTTCCATGGAGTGGGATAATAGGCAGTTTCTAAATCAAACCTCTTGGGACTTCTGTGCTTTCCCATGTGAACGGTTATTTTACAAAGGGTTTAAGATAGTCCAACTTAATTCCGGGTCTCGATCTGCAAAGTTTTGTCTCTCCACACCCATGATGCCACAGATGAGGGTCGATGACGTTCTGAATCTTTGCTACACAACTGTCTTCTTCGGAGAACTTCAGCTCCACCAGCCAGTGTCTTTTCACACGCTAGCAAGATGACTGAGAGCCCTAGTTAAGCCCAGGCTGAGGGTTGGCTGCCAGGAGAAGCAACTGTGTATTGGAGGGTGGGGACTTTCAGCTCCCCCCTCCCCGCCTTCCTCCAGGGAGAGGAGAGTGGCTCAAGGTTGAGTTGATCACCAAGGTCAAAATATTTCATCTGCCTTTAATCCCAGCACTGGCGAGGCAGAGAAAAGCAGGTCCCAGTGAGTTCAAGACCAGCCTTGATTACCTAGTGAGTTTGAAGGCAGTCAGGGCTACACAGTGAGACCCTGTCACAAAAGAAAAACAAAAACAGTCGTTCGATCCGGCCAGTCAGACAGCTCCACAGTAAAGAGATTTCCAGGCAAACCTGATGACCTGAGATGGTCCCTGGAATCCTCAGTAGGAGAGAACTGAGTCCTAAAAGTAGTCCCTCTGACTTCCTCATGCATGATATGACACGCATATATGTGTGTTTACACATATATACATATGTAAACACACAAACATGAGAAAGAGAATAAATTTTTCAATGCAATAAAAATTACTTAAGCTACAAACCTATATAATGAGATGTCTGTTAAAAAGCCCAAAAATGACGGAGTGAGTTCACCCCAACTCTGAGATGAAATGTGTCCAGACTGAGGGGCCTTCTGAACCCCACCCTACAGATTTCTCTGTCTAGTGTTCATCTGCAATGAAATAAAATATTTCATTAAATATTTAAAATATCCTTTGTTAAATGCTGTCATTAAATATTTATAATATCCTTTGTAATAAGTCTGCAGTAGTAAATGAACTGTTTTCATGGGTTCTGTGAGCCACTTTTTCAAATGAGCAAACCCACAAAGGGGTCACGGGAACTCTGAACCAAGTGGGACAGATGTCATGAGCAACATGTGATCTGTGACTTGTGCTTGGCATCTGAAGTGGAGGCAGTCTTGCAAAACTGAGCCCTTAACCCTCGGTCCTATGCTAAATCCAAGTGGTGTCAATTAAACCGAGTCAGAGGAGAGCCAGGTTTTGTCCTTAAAGAACTGGACAAAAGGTTGTGGGTTGGGAAGTAGACGGTGAAGGTATTGTGAGGGGTGAGGACAGCGGGGAGCTGTTAGTCCTTTCCTTAGATTTAGGGAGGAGTGATCTGATGCTTTGGTCCTGCCGCCCGAGACTTGAAGGGCAGACAGATAAGCCAATCAGGCTAATAGGCTGTGCCCGCCCACTTGCATCCTGATTCTTAGAGTCACAGCCTGCATAAGGAAATGGCAAGGTCCTACCAAAAACCTGTGATCTCAGACTCCCCAACAGACTCCAAATGCTGGAATTCCAGAAGAATGGCATGTGCTGTTGTTGCTTCATAAAGAAGCTCACTGAGTTCAGGTTGGCACATTCCCCACCTATAAAATGGGTACACCTTAACCTCTCCTCCCACACACCCTTCCTCAGAATTCCCTCCCCTTCCAGTAGCCCAGGAATTGGGAACAGTGGGTGCTGTGGATTGCATTAACCCTGACACTGAATCTCCCCACTTCCTCCGAGACTGACAAGAGGGATCATCTTCTGCTATGCTGTCTTCTCTAAGGTGCTGGGCTTCAAATCTCCCCAGAGCGCTCCTCCCATGCTGCTGCCTGTTTGGTGACAAGTCTGCTAATCCAAAAGGACAGTCCATATCAATGTCCCCTCGTACCCAAGCCTTTCAGTAGGAAATGAGGAACACTGGTGCGGGGGCCCATGAGGTGGCCCGCGTGTTGTCCAGCAGTTTCCTGAGTTGAGATGTTTTGTGTTAAAGGGAGACCTAGGATCAGTGAAGTAAATCCCGGAACCCTGAAGTGAGATGAACAAAATTCACCACAAGGCCCACTCCTAAGCCAGAGAAATTGGAGCTACAGTTTGGGGAGGGAGCCCAGTCGCCTGGAGGAGCCCCCCAACCTGTTCAGCTTCATGAATGTTACCAGCTACAGCCCCCTTCAGCCACTCAGGGTAGAGTGGCCTCCGTGATGCTGTCTTTAAGTTTCCCATGCTTCCGTGAAGACCCCAACAAACTCATCGGTTCTCAATGTTGGACTCAGGAGGAATCATTACTCTGGCCTGTTGTTGATGTGCTGGCAGGGATGACTATATGTGTGAAACACGGTGCCCTGAGAAAGTTTCTCATGACTGATAAGTAAAAATAGAGCCCCCCCCATAGTGGATAACTCTGCCAATATAATAAGCCAATCAAGCCAAATTCAAGTCCAGGCTTTAATCTGAGCAAAGCATTCCCAGGTGATCCCAGGGGAAGAGGAGAAACCACAAGGGCAAACCACGTGGCAGGGGGGAGGGAGGGAGCACGGGACACACAATGATAACATAGGCCTTTTCTCAAACAGCCTGTAGGCATGGTCTTGAGCATCTCAGGGGGAGGAGCTGACCCTTGGCAGGTTTTCTCAGGGATGGGGTCTGGAACGAGAGGAGTGAGGCCAGGTGGGGCTTCCACCTAAACAGTGACATCTATGCCGCTTTGAGATACTGACGTGCAAGTATGAATTGATGGTCCCAGAAACAAAAAGAAAAAAGCCACACCTGGGCTACAGATTCTTCGAGGATGACTGACTGACGAGCATGTCCAGGACTTCAGGGTGGGAATGTTGCAGATCCAGAACCAAATGGCTCTTGGTTGCCCATCCTCGTGTGAACAAGAATTTCAGGAAGGAAGCCACAACTGATCTTCAGCCTCCGAAGCCATGCTTTCTTGCCTGCCTCTGTGTCAGACCTAACATCCTGTGTCAACAGAGGAAGTCACAGCAAACACCCTGACAAATGGATAAATACCTTTGGGAATGCATTAACTTAATAAAACCCTAGTTTTCCACCAAGAACTGAGAGTATTATCTGACACAGAGTCCCACCATCTTGCTGTCGTCCCCTCCATCCCCACCCCCACCCCACTCCCACTCCCTGTGCGTCCACAAGTGTTTCAGTTTTGGCTTTCTTTGTTCTGTTTCTACAAAAACTCCATGAAACTGTTACCTCATTGGAGCACGGAATTTGGGGTAACCTAAGTCTGTGTTCCAGGGCCATGGCCACTCATATTTGGCCCCAGTATAAACTGTTATCCCCTTTGAGGTAAGAACTGCAGTTTTTGCATAGATACTTGGGTTTGATCTAATGTGGGAGCTAAGAGACCTAATCCTTGCGACTACCAGGTAAATCCGTTTGAAATCTGCTAACACGAAGCCTTCAGGGAGCACCTGAGAACTATAACACACAGAGTGTGTTAGCAGCGGTGGTGGAGGAGGCTAGGGCATGGGTGTGAGCTTCTCAAGGAAGAGCTGCACGTTCTTAAGATGTGTGTGCACGTGTGTGCGTGCATGGGTGTGCGTGTGTGGGTGTGTGTGTACATGGAGGCCAGAGGCTGATATCAAGTGTCTTTCTCATTCATTTCCCACCTTTTTGTTGGACAGGATCTCTCTCTCACTGAACCTGGATCTTGCCTGTTTGATTAGAATGCCTGGCCAGTGAACTGAGCTGTCTCCACTTCCCCAACAGTAGGGTTCCAGGCCTGCACCACCACACACCCCCTTTTCACATAGGTTCTGGGGATCAACTCGGGTCCTCATACTTATGAAGCAAGCACTGTACTGGCTGAGCCATGGCCACGGTCCTGTTGAAAGAGTGCTGAACATCAAGTTTAATTATAGGGGCTAAGAGAAAAAGAGCCGCTGAGGGAGAAAACAAGATACACTGGAGTGTAGGTGGGGCTCTTCAAGGAGAGTGACAAGTGAGTGTCCTGCTGACATCATCCATAGAGAGCGTCTCAGTGGATCCTGAACTGCATCTCAGAGGGGTCCTAAGACACTCTTCCCCTTTCCTCTCTCTTTATGACAGGCAGGATTTCGGATGTCTCTAGAAGTGCCTGAGGTGGGATTATAATCTGGTAAAGGAAGTCCAGGAGCCAGCAGGGCTGGCCAGGGACCTCAGGACAGAGCTCTTACTGTGAATGGAGTCTATGGTGAGATTCCCAAAAGACGGAAGGGTCATGGGAAAGACTACGGTCATAGGCAAATGCTGATTGCATCGGAATTCTTGCTTCTCAGCTAGTGAGACTTCCACCAGGCTTCTTGGGGAGGGCCTACATTTTCTTCCGGTGTCTCCACTGTTTCTCTGTCCTTCCTCAAATGTCTTTGAAAAGCGATGAGATTCATGGCTTCCTTTTGTTCTATTACTATAAAAGCTTCATGGAGCTATTAACCACATTAGAGCACAGTACTAAAAAGCATGTTTTCCCGCAATGGTCAAATGTGTCCACGTGTGTCTGCACGTGTGTGCTTACGTGTAAGGACGCCAGAAGCTGACACTGCATGTCTTCCTCCATCATTTTCAAATTTATTTTGTGACAGGGTCCTTCCCTGAACCTGGAGTGACTGGCCACAGAGCCCCAAGGCTCCTCCTGTCTCTTCTGCCCCAGTACTAGGACTCCAAGCACATGGTACCATGCCTGGCTTTTTGTATGTGGGTTCTAAGAGCTCACACCCAGGTCCTCATGCTTATGTGACAATTACTAAGCCATCTCCTGGGACCTATAAATTCAATTAACCCACTTTAGCCTAATAACACTGTAGGTACCTGCTGCCATACCCATTTTACAGATGAGAAAACCAGGGCTCAGAAAGGCTAAGGAAAGTGCTTCCGTGTTACTACTATGGCATACTAGTGTAGAAACTCAGTTTGATCCCAAACCTTCTCTTTATAATTCTTCCTTCTTCCAACAGAAACAATAAAAACATACACAGAAAGAAAATTATACAGAGAAATCCCCTGTGCCCTCCTCTAGCTACAACAACTCTGTCAATCTTCTAAGACGATTTTTGACTAGTCTATTTATTATGCAGAACAGGAGGTTTTGTAATGACAATTTCACACATGTACATAATGCATTGGGATCCTATTCACCCCAACTACCCTCTCATCCCCCTCCCTCTCCCACTGACTGTCTTCTGCCCAACTCCCGCCCACCACCGTCACATGTGGTGTGTTCATGCGTAGCAGTGGGTTTCAGAAGGGTTGCTAACAGCTGCAGGGGTGGGGTTATTTACAGGAGCACGGGCACCTTGTCCATGGCTACGCCACTGGAGAAAATGCTCCTTCCTCTCCCAACAATAATTAGCCACCTAGAAGACCTCAGGGAGGGGTCAGAGTGAGCCCCTCCCCACTCTGTGACAGAGTGTTGATGAACCCTATCTTGTACAGGTTCGTGTAGGTAACCATGGCTGCTGAGAGTCCCCGGGCTCATGCAGCTCCAGGTTACAGTCCAGTCTGGTAGAAAACTGAAGAGACAGGGGCTTGAAGCAGCTAGTCACATCATAGCCACAGTCGAGTGTAAACGGAGACTGCTTGCTTGTTTCCTAGCCACACACAGAAACTATATTAATGGCATCACTACCTGGCCTGTTAGCTCAGGCTTCTTATTAACTAATTCTTAGATCTTAAATTAACCCATTTCTATTAATCTGTGTATTGCCATGAGGCTGTGGCCTGCCCGTAAATTCTGGCGTCTTTCTCCTTCAGCAGCTACGTGGCATCTCCTTGGCTCTGACCATTCTCTCTATAGATCTCTGTTCTGTTTTCCTGCTTGACTTTTTTCTGCCTTGCCATAGGCCAAAGCAGCTTCTTTATTAACCAATGGTAATAAAACATAGTCACAGCATACAGAGGGGAATCCCACATCAGTGGAAAATATACAGCAATGAATTAATGCATGCCTGCTTTGCCCAGATAAATTTCCCCACTCTTGAAAGACTTTTTTAATTAATTAATTTTGGGTTTTCGAGACAGGGTTTCCCTGTGTAACTTTGGTGCCTGTCCTGGAACTAGCTCTTGTGGACCATTGGCCTCAAACTCACAGAGATCTGCCTGCCTCTGCGTCCTGAGTGCTGGGATTAAAGGCACTGCCCAGCTCTTTTTAATTTACTTAATGTGTATGTGTGGCCTGCATGTGTATCTATTCCACATTTATGCAGTACCCATGGAAACCAGAAAGGGGCATTGGATCCCCTGGAACTATAATGACAGACAGTTGTGAGCTGCCATGTGGGTGCTGGAAAGTGAACCCTAGACCTCTGGAAGAACAGCCAGAGCTCTTAACTACCGAGCCATCCCTTTCAGTCCTCCATTTTTATACAGCTGAGAATACATGTATCCATGTGTAAATAAATTAAGTAAACATGTACGTATATTGAAATATGTGCATCTATATAATACATATATGGACACACACGTCTGTATGGAGAAGGAAAGGTGGTTTAGAGAGGAAGAGTGTTTGTTATGTAAGCATGAGGACCTGAGTTCAGATCTGGATTCATGGAGATTCACCTCCCTCTGCCTGCTGAGCATTGGGATTAAAGGCATGAACCACCACATTCGGTCAAATTTTAGTTCTATAATGGGCAGATCAAGATTTGCATATCTCGGATGACCAAGGTTCAGTAAATCACAGGAGCAAGCTTCTCAGCACTAGTCATAAAACAGACTGTGTGGATTGGGGTGCAGCTCAGTTGGTAGAGCACTCTCCTGGCATGCACAGAGCCTTGGGTTCCATCCCCAACAACACAGAACCAGGCTTGGTGACATGTTGTGGAATATTACTTTAGCTATACAAGGATGTGTTACATTTGTTTATGCTGCATTTGTCTAGTGATGTAAAGATGGGTTGCTTTGCTGCCTAAGGCACCTGATTGGTCTATTGAAAAGCTGAACGGCCAATAGCTCGGCAGTAGAGGGATCAGCAGGACTGGAAGGCAGAAAGAATAAGCAGGAGGAGGAATCCAGACTTGAGAGAGAACAAGGGAGAAAGAGAGAGAGACCTAGAGCCAGCCATTCAGGCAGCTGCCAGGCAGACAGACTCGGGGGAAGCAGGGAAGTAGGACGAACAGAATGAAGCAAGGGTCAAATGGTCCCCAAGGCAAAACATCAATGAAGAGAAACAGGTTAAATAAAGTTATAAGAGCTGGTGGGACAAGCACAAGATAAGGCCGAGCACTCATAACTGATAAAAAGTCTCCGTGTCGTGATTCAAGAGTGGTTGGTGGCCTAAAAGAAAGTCTGCACACACGTAGTCCCAGCACTCAGGAAGTGGAGAAAGAAAAATCAGAAGTTCAGGGTCATTCTTGGGGGGCCTGGCAAGTTTGAAATTAACCTGAGACACAGGAGACTCTGTCTCTAAAAGATAAAACTTTAAAAAAAGAAAAGGAAAACCCAGATGTGTTTTGGATGATTCGCCAGCTGTCAGCCAACGGCAGTGCTCTGGCTGCAGTTGAAGCAGGCTGCACCGGCCTGTGGCCGGATCTGTCCAGAGAATTTCCTACCCATGCTTTTTTGTGTATATATAGTGGGGGGGGGTGAGAGTGTGCAGGGCCCAAGGAGGATGTTGGTACCCACCCTCCATCACTCTCTGCCTTCTTCCCTTGAGACAAGGAGTTCAGATAGGCTGGCACCCAACAAGGCCATCTCTGACCCCACTGGGGTTACAGTTGTGCACAGACACATCGGCTTTCAGTGCCTGCTGAGGATTAAAACCCAGGTCCCTCATGCTTGGATAGCAAGTACTCTTATTTATTTGGAGACAGTCTCGCAAACTTACCCAGACTGGCCCTGCACCATCTTCCCAGCCACACTTTCTCTTTGAAAGAAATTATTTATTTTATGTGTACATGTGTGTGCCCAAGTGTATTGCATATGTGGAGGAGCCCCCAGAGGTCAGACGAGGCACTGGATCCTCTGGAACTGGAGTTACAGATGGTTGTGAGTCTGCGTGTGGGTGCTGGGAACTGAACTCAGGTTCTCTCCTAGAGCAGCCAAAGTAAGTGTTCTTAATCTCTGAGCCATCTCCCCAACCCCCTCTTTTAAAGACAGAATGTCACAGTGTACTTCTGGCTGGCATGGAACTCACTATATAGACAGGTTGATCTTAAAGATCCACCAGCGTCTGCCTCTTAAGTACTGGGATTGAAGTTGCGTGTGACCATGCTCAGCTAACTCACGGTTTTTGACTGACGTTGGATTAAACGTGACATAGCCCCAGCAGATGCACGTGTGTATGAGTATACATAGATGTACATGCTTGGATATGCACAGACTATTTCTAGAAAAACGTGGGAGAGGTTGGTGCCCTTTGTTGCCTCTGGAGGCCAGACTGGCATCTGCTAGAAGGGAAGCAACTCGTCACTTTGTTTCACTTTAATCAGGTGTGTTATTGCTTCTTTCCCTTGCAGGAGATTTGGGTTTTGTTGATTCTGTTTTGTCTGGAGAGGCAAATTTTAACAGTAACAAAACGAAATGGTGGTGCCATCCAGTCCTTGTGCCCTCCCAGAGCCTCTCATAACTTCTGGTTTACACGCAGATTAAATACAAATGAAAAGCGGTCCCAGGGGGCTGGTTGTTTAGCAGCGAACATGACAGGTGATGTGGCCTCTGCTTCATTGAGCTCAACCACCTCATCTCCTTCACTTCTTAGCCTCATGGCCCGGAGTCCAGCATGTAATTGGGGGTGGGAGGAGATGCTATCTCTTCCCTTCCATTTTTAGAAGTGAAGAAAACCCACAAATCTAGACATAGTGATCCATGCCTATAACTTAGCACCAAGGAGATGGAGGCAGGAAGATCTCTGGTTTGAGGTCTAGCCTGGGCTATATACCAGAATCTTGCTCAAGAAGAAAGGAAGCAGGGCCCGGTGATCCAGGCCTATGATCGGAGCTGTATGAGAGTTGAGGCAGGAGGACCATAAGATCAAGGCCAGCTTTAGTAGTACAGTGAGTTCAGGGCCAATCTGGGTAAGTTTGCAAGACTGTCTATATATATACACACACACACACACTATGGATGTAGTTCAGGAGTAGTGGTGAGAGGGTCTAACATGTGCAAGAACCTGAGTTCAACCTCCAATATTTTGGGGGGAAATGAAAAAACAATTGAAGAGAGAAAGGCCCCCATAGCTACTCAAAGACTCCCCTTCCCCCATTAATCTCACTGTACAAAAGCACATAAAAAATGCATCACCAAAACAATCTCTGTCAAAGGAAATAGAGCACTTTGAACTTGTTGGAGCAGGCAGGCTGTCCAAGCAGACTGCCCTTCTTAAAAATGATATTCTTCCAGCCCCTCTCTTTCAGAAAATGACTGTTCTTAGAATGGCTCTGTCAATGCCCAAACCAAAATTCATAGATAGTACAATCCACCTGCAAAGACACATTTCAAAAAACAACCAGAACAAAGCCCTGTTGTAACAAAAAGAGAGAATTAAAAACAATTTATGACCTGGGGTGTAGCTGGGTGGCACAGAGCTTGCCCAGTGCCAGCAAAGCCCAGGGTTTGATCCTTGTCTGCAAATAACAACACCAACAGTTTAGAATAAAAGATCTTTCGCCAAACAGATGCTCAGGACACTGCAAGAAGCACTGAGGGAGGCAGGTGCTTGCAGACATATTGGAAATGCCAAGGCCGAACCAGTGTTACTACAAGGGGATGCAAGGATGACTCAGCCAGCACAAGGCCACTGGCATTCATAGAATGCACTCCAAGGTGGCAAATAGATCTGGTGACGCTTTGAACAAAACACAGTACGATCTCTCTTGAATGGCAGAGTGGCTGTGTTCCTAGGAGAGCCGGGGTATTAAAGCCAGGCAGAAGGCTGCCCACAGCTTAAATACCACACAGAATGACGTCTGAGGCTTAAAAGGGTATTCACGCACATGAAAGTCTCATGGGATATCAGGGTTCTCTTTCCGCGTGAAACCCATCTATGGGGTGGGGAGATGGCTAGTTGGTAAAGTGCCAGCTACGTGAGCATGAAACCCCAAGTTCTTTTCCCAGCGCCCATGGAGAATCCAAGCCTGGTGCACACTTATTGTTCCAGAGCTGGAGAGGTGGGGACACGAGGATTTCTGGGGCTCACTGTGCAGTTGGCCTACCTTAAAAACAGTGAGCCCTGGCTCCCAGCAAAAGACCCTGTCTCAAAAAAATAAGATGCAGCCAGGCAGTGGTGGTTCACGCCTTTAATCCCAGCACTCAGGAGGCAGAAGCAGGAAGATCTCTGTGAATTCGAGGCTAACATAATCTACAGAGTGAGTTCCAGAACAACCAAGGCTACACAGAGAAACCCTGTCTTGAAAAAACAAACAAAAAAGATGCATAGTTCCTGAAGAATGAGCCCTGAAGTTGACGTTTGTCCTCTCCAGACATGTATCCATGCAAGCATGCATGTGTGAGTGTGCGTGCACAAACACACACACACACCCATGCATGGTGAGAGGGACAATTTTGTGCTAAGAGGCTCAGCACCATATGCTGTCTTCCTCCCTGTCCTGTCAGTGTTTGTCCCTTTGTTTGTTTGTTTTTGTCAACTTGACACAAAATGGAGTTACTTAGGAAGAGGGACCTCAATTGAGAAAATGTCTCCACACACACAAGATAAGCCTAGCCTGTGTCATGTTTTCCTGATTGCTAATTGGTAGAGAGGAGCCCAGCCTACTGCTGGCAGTGCCACACCTGGGCAGGTGGCCCTGGATTGTATAATAAAGTGGACAAAACAAGCCATGAGGAGCAAGCCAGAAAGCAGAGTTCTCCCACGGCCTCTGCTTCAGTTCCTGCCTCCAGTTTCCTGGCCTGGCTTCCCACCGTGATGGAGTGTGTACTGAGTGTTGTAAGCTGAAAGTTGCTTTTGGTTATAGTGTTTTATCACAACAATAGAAGCCCTACTTAATATGCTCCCCAAATGTCAACTTTCCCCCCAGCTCCAGCGCACACTTACACACCTCCTTGAGATCTGTTGCTTCATTGAGCAGCTTCTCCCTATCCACATGACTTCACAGAGCTTCAGGAACACCTGGCTAAAACTGGGTTATCCCCTCACCTCAGGGCTCAGGGAGCTATGAAGAAGAGGAGGCAGAAAGATTGGGAGGGCCAGAAGATTGGGAGGGCCAGAAGGGATGGATGACTCCAAAGAAGTGTCTTCCAATTACAACAGGATTAATGCATGTAGAACTCACAGAGATCGTGGCAGCCTGTATGTGTGTGTGTGGCGTTTATATGTGCTTTATCTGTATTCAAAACATTTATGGAGAGGGTCACGTAAGACAATTAGTTAAAAATAGAAAAAATAAGAAACATTTAAATATATCTACACTGACTTCTGTATGTACATATTTGTTTGTTTTTCTATATTCCCAAGATAATCTCAAACCCCTGGTGTTTGACCCTTCTGTCTTAGTCTCTCAAATATCTGTAAGTATGAATCAAAGACCCCAATATATGCAATTTTTTTGGCAATTAAGTCTCATATACCTCAAGTTGACACTTTGTAGCCAAGGATAGTCTCGTAGTTCCAATTCCTGCCTCCACCTCCCTAGTCCTGGACAAGGGTCACCAACTCTAGTTAATGAAGTACTGGGGACTGAACACAAACACAGGGCCTGATCTGTTCTAGGCTAGCTGCCTTGGCTACTTTACACACTGCTGTGACTAAATACCCAACCAAAGCAACTCAAGGGAAAAGGTTTATTCCAGCTGGCACTTCCAAGGGGGCTACAGCTCATGGCAGGGAAGGCACAGAGGCAGGGGCATTACGCTGGGTTGTCACCTTGCATTGCCTGGGCCAGGGCTATAGAGCGTCAAGATGCCACCAAGGTGATGATTCATTTCTTCCAGCAAGGCTCCACCCCTAAAGGTCCCATAGCCTTCCTTTACAGCTCCACCAGCTGGGGACCAAGTGTCCAACCCTGTGAGCCTAAGAGGGACATTTCACATTTAAACCCCAACATGACGCTGTACCACCACAGCCCAGCTGTGACTGTAAGGAAGAACGGCTGACTTACAGAATGGCAGAACTCTACAGGCACAGCCAAGAAATGGCTCCAACCCTGCTCTCATGACGCTCAGCTCTGCATTACCAGGTCCCCTTTTCCAGGCTGAGTGACAGTCTGGGCAGCAGCTTCTCAAGCTCTTTTCACCGCTTATTCCTGGTAGTGTTCTCAAGCACAGGGCACAGCCCTGTCTAAAGTCACCCTTGCCTGAACTTCTCCTCCCTAGCCCAGACCTACACCGTGGCCTAGAGGAGGGTTGATCAGCCTATTCCAACTCCCTTTTGCATTCCCCAAGTTTGACTTCGGTGGTACGGGTAGTTTGGTCTGTCTTTGGTTTCCTATCTGGGGTGAATACACTTCTCATATCTCAGCAGGATTAGCATCACACAAGGATGCTAACTGAACAATCTACAACTCAGCCACATCCCCAGCACTGGTTGGACGATTTAATCTTTGTGTAAACATCAGCTTGCGCTTACACAAACTAAGGCAGTGATGACACTAAATGATAAATACTATGGGACCACTGTCTCTAGGCAACCCTTCTTCACCACCTCATTATGCAACACATGACTACGCATACAGAGAGAAAAGATGCTATTTGGTAATTTTATTATCTACAGAGAGGCTGTCTTGCTACTTGCAATATTCTGGGATTTCCCACATAATGTTAGACATCTTTCCAGCTCTGTCTCACATTCTCTTGGCTTATTTGTACACAGAGGTTACTGTGGCAACCAGCTCTTCCCAGGTGTGACTACTGTCTTCCCCTTAGCAACACCAAATACACCCATCTTCCGTTCCACCCCAGCCTTCTGCTTCACTGGCAAATCGGGAAGTTTCAGGGAAGTTCTTGCCCAATCGGAGAGGGGCCAGTGAATAAACATTGCACACCTCCAGGTCGGCTGTGGATTTCTAAGGCAAATTCCACTTGATCTCCCTGAGAGTCCCCACAGTAATAACGGACTTCTCGGCTTCCCCAGCACATTTCCCCAGTATCCTGATACATCACCCCATAATCAATCCCCAAGATAAATTACCTGAATGCAATCTCTAGTGCCATGCTCTTGACAGAATCCAGACTAAAGCGCCAAGTTCAGAATATTGTTAAAAACACAAATCCGTGTTGACTGATATTGATCTGCTTGCACTGTCTTCGAGTGTGCGCAGGAACTCTGTCTTAAGATGGTGTCTGAGCACTCATAAGGTCAAGACCATCTCAGTTAACATACCAAGAGGCTGTTGGCTTACTCGCTCTTTTTCCCATACAAGTCTACAGTGTTTTCAAGGGACAGCCCCACACACAGAAGTTCAGTGTGCTCCGTCTGGGAGCAGACAGCAGAATGCAGCTGGATCTGCCAATCAAGTTTGGTATGCTAATAGGCTGACCTGAGTTCAGCAGCTCTGCACACTTTCTGTGCACTCTGGCTGCTGCTTACGACTGCCATTAGCTCCTCCTTGAACGCAGACAGACTCTACCCAGAAGCAGTATCTGCCTAGTGTCTTCTGCAAGGTGGATCTGCATGTCAACCTGCTTCCCTCCAGTGTCATTGTGGTCTTTTTAATTTTTAGCCCCTTGGGGGTTGTTTACTGGGTACATCATCCAGGCTTTGGGGTTACCCATGCATCTGTAAGCAACGCCTCTGTCAATATGCTCATGCTAATAAACTCACTGGTTTCTGGGGTGAACCCTTGGGTGGAAACCTAGTTTGCTTTGTTCCTGGGAACCTATGAAGAGCAGACAAGTGTTTGTCTCGGGGAAGAATCTCAAGGGAGCAGAAAGCACCGCTTCAATGTCATTGATGTTAGTACATTTAGTGTAACTAAAGATTTGGAATTAAACTAAATAAGGGGAAAAAAGATTTGAAACTTAACGTTCGTGTTACAAATAGTCATATCTGTTTGCTAAGAAAGTTTATTCTTTCCACATAGATACCTACAAAACAGAAAGGGTTACATCTCCCAGCTTGACCCCAAGGCCCCTCATCTATTCCTGTTTTATGTTCTGGATACACATGAGCCAAGAGGTCGTCCTGATTTCTCCTCAAGTCTAGTCCTGGGTTGGTGCTTATCATTTTTCTCCCTTTCTTTATGACTCCGAAAGGAAGACTTCAGCCTGTGCCTTTCTATCATCCGGAATCTATTGTCTTTCAAGGGCAAAGCTCTCTGCTGCATCAAGGAACTACGGAGGCACTCGGACATGCAGCTGAACCATCCATTTTGCTTTAATTGATGCCAGGGAGGTGGCAGGTTCACACGTGGGAGACTGAGACAGCTGCTGCTCTCCGAGGAATACAAGGGCAGGCGAAGTACGGAGGGCAATGCTGACTGCGGAGGGGACGGAAGACGGCCAACTTTCTGCCCCTCAGACCCCATACTGGGGTTGAGCTGAGGACTTGTGCAGCGGGTCGAGTGCCCATCCACTGAACTACGTTCCCAGCAGTAAAGTGTCTGCTTTTTAAGGCGACAACCAAAAGTAATTAAGGGCTGGTGAGACGGCTCAGTGGGTGAAGGCACTGCCACCAGGCCTAACAATCTGGAATCAACTCAAGGAACCATGTGGTGATGGAGAGAACTCACCTGTAAGTTATCTTCTGACCTCTACATGCAAGGCAAGGTCTGCATGTGCCCTCACACATACAAAGGTGCACAGACACATATACATAGAAGATAGATAGAAAATAGATAGATAGATATAGATGATAGATAGATAGATAGATAGATAGATAGATAGATAGATAGATAAACAAATATCCTAAATTTAAAAACATCTTTTAAAGATGTAGTTAGCTGGAAAATAAAAACAAGCTATGTCTGTTGCCAATCATACTGATTAATTACTTACCCCAAAAATACAAGTTAACTATTTCAGGTTGAAACAAAAAGAGGCAAGGAGGGGCTGGGGATAGGTCTACCATGCATAAACCCTGGGTTTGATCCCCACACCACATAAACTGAGCATGGACGCACACACCTGTAATCCCGGCACTTGGGAAGTAGAAGTGGAAGGATTGCAAGTTAGGGGTCATCCTTGGCTCTATAGGAGGCTCGAGGCCAATTGGAGATACCGAGATATGTGTGTACCCCTACCTATGCTGGGGGGGCAGTGTTTAGGATGCACTCGTTTCCTAAGTCCTGTCAGTACAGAATGACTCAGTCCTGAGTACAGACCGCCTAAGCAGAGTGCTCACACATTCCAGAACCAGATGGACAGCATGTGTGACCTTGACCAAGTCACCCGTCTGCCCTTCTGGACCTCATCAATTTAGAAATGGAGCTGTACACATAAATTAAGAATAAAATAAACCTTAAGAAGTAAAGGAAAGGGCTGGAGAGATGGCTGAGTGGTTAAGAGCACTGACTGCTCTTCCAGAGGTCCTGAGTTCAATTCCCAGCAACCACATGGTGGCTCACAGGCATCTATAATGAGACCTGGTGCCCCCTTCTGGCTTGCAGGAAAACATGGAAGGAATGCTGTACACATAATAAATTTTTGAAAAAAAGAAGTAAAGGAAAAATCAGAACAGGACAAAGGAAGCAGACACTACAACAGTCCACCCCACGGACACTACTGTGGCCAGCGGCTGGCCTGGGTCACTTTTCTGCCACTGTGAAAGCATATTGAACAAAAGGCATCTTGAGGAGTAAGGGTTGCCTTTGGCTCATAGTTTCAGAGGAGCATAGTCTAACATGGCAGGGTAAGCATGACTACCTACACGAACACGAGGTCAGCGGAGAGACAACAGGAGGCGGGGCCACACTATCCTCCTTCAAAGCCTGCCCCCAGTGACACACTTCCTCCAGCAAGACTCCACCCCCCACCCCACCCCCACCCCCCACAGCTTTCCCAAACAGCACTACCGGCTGGGAACCATGTATTCAAACACACGTAGGAAACATTTTATGTTCAAACCACAACAGATATGGTGAGGGATTAAGGTGACACATGACATTAACCGTCACAGCTGCTGTCTCTGTGTGTGAAGAAGGAGAGGGACATCCCTGGCTGTTTTCTCCTCTTCCGGTCAGGGTGGCTGTTGAGATTCTGTGGCCTCTGACAAGTGGAAGATGCGAAGAAAGGAAGGTGAAGGTGGCATGGAGGAGCGGAAAACCAGATTGCCCAACCCAAGTCTCAGCCCAGGAGGCTGGACTGCCAGAGGACTGAAAAGATCTGCTAGGGTTCCTGCTAGGCACGGCTGGTCAGAGGCAGGACCTTCTGTTTAACAGTGCTGATGATACACCAACACTTGCTGTATCATGAAATGGCCAAAAGAACGGGCCTGAGAAGAACTTCCGTATTAGTTTGGAAGGGGCAGGGCAGATGACTCCACAGTGAGGTTTTCAAGTAAAAAGCAAGTGGTCTTCATCAAACCAATGGTGAGAAGAACACCCTGTGAAAGTGCGCATGCCACGGTGAGCACGTGGAGCTCCGAGGACAGCTTGTGGGAAGTGGTCCTCTCCTACCATGTGGCTTCCAGGGATTAAAGCCATCAGGCTTGGCAGCAGGCACCCCTTATCCACTGAGCCATCTCACTGGTCCGAGCAAGGCATTCCGACTATTGGAAAGCTCCATGAAGTACACGGGGTTTTCACACTCACGTGCAGAAGATGACACCGTGACTTCTGTGTTTTAGCAGCAACAGGAAGCCCCCAAAGATGGTGCTTGCAGTTTTCACTTACCCCCCTCCATACTTTATTTCTTGTACATTGCATCAGTTTTCTCACTGTGATGACAAATTGCTAACAAAAGGCAGCTTAAGAAAGGCAGAGTTTGCCTTGGCTCACAGTTTGAGAATATAATCCATCATGGCAGGAGCGTGAGGCATGATCACATGGCATCCACAGTCAGGAAGCAGAGAGTGAAGACAGCTGTTGCTCATGGTTCTCTCTCTCTCTCTCTCTCTCTCTCTCTCTCTCTCTCTCTCTCTCTCTCTCTCTCTCTCTCTCTCCCTCTCATAATGAAAGGCTTTTTTATTAGGAGTGAGAAAATACACACCTGCAGCAAGGCACACAGATTGTCTGCAGAGCGTAGGGGGTGCTCCAGGGCTTGAAACATGGTCTCTTGCAGGCTCGCCTTTTTCCACAGCCCTCTCCAGCCCATCCGACGTGCAGCCTACCTTCAGGGTAGATCTCCCACTTCCATCAGCCCAATTTAGCAACTTCTTCACAGGCACGGCCAAGGGTGATTCTTGGTTCTCTCAACTTGACAATATTAGCCAGCACATACATGAAGCCACTAAGGTATCTGCACCAGTAAATGTCTTTCTTCTGTTTAAAGCATGAAATAGGTTTTGATGGGTCTCAGATGGAGACAGGGCAAGGCAAAGAATGATGTAAAAGAAGCCCTTCTCTTAGCTGGGCAGTGGTGACGCATGCCTTTAATCCCAGCACTTGGGAGGCAGAGACAGGTGGATCTCTGTGAGTTCAAGACCAGTCTGGGCTACAAGAGCTAGTTTCAGGACAGGCTCCAAAGCTATAGAGAAACCCTCTCTTGAAAAACCAAAAAAAAAAAAAGCCCTTCCTGTCCCGCCCCCTCCAGTCACCGACTTCCTTATTCAAATCTCATCTCTTTCTGAGTACATCCTTTGCTCTCTGTGTTTAACATAAAGCACAAAAAATCCTCCAGGCTCCTGCCTGAAGAACTGCAGCATCTCCACAGAGACAACTTTGCGCCTCTTTCTGTCTCTGTTGTCTGTAGGGCTGTGTTTAGAGATGGCTATGCTCACAGCTGTGACAAAAGGATCACAGGGCTGCTAGTTCACATCTCAGCAGACAGGGAGCAGACATGGGACCAGCACTGTAAACCTCAAGCTCCCAGACCCACTTCCTCCAGTAAGACTCCACCCACTAAGATCCTACAAACTCCTGAAACAGCACCACCAGCTGGGGACCACGTTTCAAACACACACACACACACTCACACACATGTGCACACATGTGCATGAACGCGCGTCTGTGGCACATGTCTTACTTCCACACCATGACAGAGCTTGTCGCTGACTTTTTTAAAGTAGAGACAACTTCAGAAACACCAGCAGGATCCCGCTGCCAGCTTGCTGCCATGGAGTGCCAGGAGAAGAGGAGAAGAACACTTCTGCTTCAGCTCATTGCACAGGACTGGGCAGGATGTGTGTTTGCTGCTCCTGCTGTGTCGTCTTCCTGGCAGGAGAGCTTGTGTTTATGCTATCAGACTTCTGAAACAATGGACCCCAAAGGATCAGAATTTCCTCAGGGATCTCATGCTGAGGAAAGGAAAGGGCTGAAACCATGATGCCCACTAGAGGGTGAACTTATCTCCCAAGAAGAGTTCACACAAGTCTGACAGCTTATCAAAGCAGCTGGAGACACTGGACTAACTAGCTTGGCACACCTCATGCCCTCTGTTTAAACCCCGATCTCATGCTGGCTCCTCAATGATGAACTCGGTCACTAGACTTCTTCATATGTTCCTCTTCCCAATGTGTCCACATTGAATTGTTGTTCAGGGCTTTCTTCCCTGTCACACTGCCACCTTTGGGAATTCATCTGGGTCTGCTCACAGAACGTCATTGTCTTAGTTAGGGTTTCTATTGTGTGATCACAGCAACTCATTCAAGAAAGCATTTAACTGGGGCTTGCTTACAATGCAGAGATTTAGTCCATTGTCATCATGGAAGGAAGCATGGTGACATGCAGGTGGACATGGTGCTGGAGAGGAAGCTGACAGTTCTACATCTAGACTGGCAGGCGGTAGGAAGAGAGAGTGACACTGGGCCTGGCTTGAGTTTCTGAAACCTCAAAGCCTGCCCCCAGTGATACACTTCTCCAACAAGGTCACACTTCCTAATAGTGTCACTCCTATGGGCCTATGGAGGCCATTTTTATTCAAACCACCATTTGAATAAATTAAAAATGGCCATTAGAGTTAGAATTGTTAACTGCAGAAGCTCCCCTATAGAAGGATGAGACAGGGAGGGTCATGGGACCCTCCTGAGTATTCAGACATCCCTTCCAACCAAGTGTATATAGCCCGAGGGTCTCAGGGAAGGGCTAGAGTTTATAGGTGGGAAAAGACTAGGGGAGGGGCTCTCTCTACATAGCCATGGGGTAGTCAGCACCTATGTGGGCACAGACATTCCAGTGTGGCTCTTGTAAGGTCATCCGTGCTCTTGCCCATGACCCTTCCCCACTGCTCTGTAAGCAAGTCTAGTAAGCTCATCTGTTCCTCAGAGAGAACTAGGAGCCTTGGTTTGTGGTTTGGACTGTAGGAGGGGTAGGCATTGTTTACAGCTCCCACAGGGAAGGAGACTTAGCCACAGGACAATCTCCTTTCTCTGCTTTTCACTATTACTCGTCTATTTCATCGGCATATTGGGGACAGGTGACTGAGCCTTGCTTACTGGGGCTACCAAGGTGCAGGCTTCGAGTCTAAAAGCTCACATAGCCAGCATGCCCTCTGAGTGATGCCAATTCAGGCTGGCATGGCGTAGCAGAAAGCTAACGGTGTGGAGAGAACCCTGACTAGGCAACAGGAAACAAGAGGAAAGCCAGGATGCACAAACACGGCAGGGGCACTATGCAATGACCGGTAAAGGACCAGAACTGAGTCAGGCGTGTCTTCTTCCCACTCACTAGCCTCCACTTCCATCCTCACGGATGCCTTTTCTTCTTTTAATAAACTGCCTCTATTATTTCTATCATTATCTCTGTGTCCCTGATCCACTCATTGTTCAAGACATAGAGACCCGTACATCCCGGCAGTGCCCTCCAGATTCAGACCCGTGCCTGTTACATGTTGACACACCACAGTGGGTACGTCATAAGAATGGGGGGACACACCACAGTGGGTACGTCATAAGAATGGGGGGAACAATTTCCGTGGGCTCTAGTTTCATTTCTGTCGCTGTGATAAAATACCCTTACAAAATTCAATTTTGGGAATAAAGGATTTGTTTCGTCTCACAGTTCCTGGTTCTCGGCCATCATCAGAGTCAGTCACAGTGGCAGGAGTTTGAAACAGCTGGTCACCTCACGGCTACAGCTCGAAGCAAAGAGAGATGAATGCATGCATGCACGCATTACTTACTTGCATGTGCTCAGCTCAATTCTTCCATCCTTAGACAGTTCGGGCCCCCTTAGCTATGGAATGGTGTTGCCCACATTGGGCTCAGTCTTCCCGCACCAGTTAAAGTAATTAAGACAATTTCTCACAGACATGCCCGGAGGCCTACCCAATGTATAAAGTTCCGCCCTGAGATTCTCTCTCTATTACAGGTGATTTTAGGTTATGTCAAGCTGATAAAGATAGCCATCCCATTACCTGTCTTGCCTATGACCAGACTTCCCCACAAGATCTACCTCTTGATGGTCCTCCAGATTTCTTCTGCTCGGTTCCAAGAGTGGCCTGATGGCTGTGCTGAGGCCTGAGCTGGAGGATGCCAATTTCAGTAGCCTAGACAACAGGCAGACGAATTGACCATTAGTCCTTCTCAGCACACAGAACCACATCCTCCAGCCTCTGCAGCCTGGGGCACCCAAGCATGCAGCAGGGTCATTCCTTCCCACTGGGCAGAGCACTGGGACTCAGATATGGCATTCCGCCTCACTGTGACCCTCCTCCTCCTCTCTGTGTCCAACTCCCCACCACCACCCGCCCCTGGGAAACACTCAGGACCCTTTTAGCTCCTTCTCCTCAGGAGACAAAGGCTCTTGTTACAGCTGTGGGTAATTTCCGGCTCTTTTAAACACACGGTTTCTCATCACTCCTGAACCTGACATTGTCTGCCTGTCTCTAGCAGATTACTCAGAGAGCAGGACACAGACAATAGCCCCGGGAACAATTCCCCGCCTTCCGGACGGGGATCCATTTTTCAATTATTTTGTTATCCCATTTACTTAATGAGCAAATCTAGTGTCATCTCATATTTTACGGCCATGGGCAGACACATGATGATGGGAAACCATTCAGATCAGTGCCAGCGAGGAACGCTGTTGCTCTGAGCATGCAGGGACCCCAGAAACTTCCAGACTCTCCTCTCTCTGAACCTATGCACGTGCCACTGCCCCTAGGCCCTATGTCCTCTTTCCATGACTCGGTCTTTCCCTCTGCCCACTCCTGAGCCCTCTTCTCCTCAGAGGACAGGTGCAATGGCGCCCTTCACAAAGATCACAGGTGTGCCCCCAACGAGCCAATTATTACTTTTTTAATGAGGGAGGGGTTTATTTGGGTTTACAGGTTGGGGATACAGTCTGTTGGGAGACAAAGCTGGCAGCAGTAGCTTGAAGCCGCTGGTCGTCACATCCACACTGAGGAAGCAGAGAGAGATGAATGCCGGTGCAGAGAAAGCCATGAGATGAGAGGGAGGTGTGACCTGGGGGACACTGGAGTGGCTGTCAGGAGGCTCACGCTCTGGATCATTTGCCCAGGAATAAAGGTGACGGGAGAAAATTGATCCTGACCTTGAGAGGTGAGTTCCCTGGCATTCTGCCTCCAAGTTAGAGAGATCCAGTTCCTTCCACCTGTAGCTCTGGCATCTCAAGCATGTGGCTTCTATTGACACCAAGTTTCAAGAAGCCAACTAAAATAGCCAAATTTATAATGGAACAGGAGAGAGAGAGAGAGAGAGAGAGATTTCTTTAGTGTTCACACTGAAAAGAAGGACAAATACATCCAATGACATCCCCACATCCAAGTGTGTCTTTTTAAAGGTTCTGAAATGAAGTTAAGGTTTAAGTCAAGGCCAGAGTTCTGCACAGCTCTGCAGTCCCAGGCAAGGTGTGTGGTTCCACCACATTGACCCACCAATGCCTCTCTCTTTGACAAGCTGTGAGTCTCTTTCCAGAGAAGAGTTCCCTCTCTGGCCAACCCAGATTTTAAGCTTTCTCTTCTCACAGCATGAAATTCCCGGGGGAATTCCAGTGTCTTGGGATCCATTTTGGCAATGGTCTGTTAACCAAAATAAGGGATAAGACAGACTCTATCTTCTTCCTGCCCTGCTTCTGCTGCAGTGACACCAGACGCATGGTCTCCACGGTGAGGTGAAAGTGACAAGCACTATGTCTGTCTTCGTCATTGCTCTATAGCTACGAAGAGACCACGGAAACTCTTTTTTTCTTTTTTTTAATTGATTTTATTGAGCTCTATGTTTTTCTTTGCTCCCCTCCCTGCCTCTCCCTTCCTCTCTTCATCCCTCCCCCAAGGTCCCCATGGTCCCAATTTAGGAGATCTTGGTTTTTTCTACTTCCCAAAGATTAGATCTATGTAAGTCTCTCTTAGTGTCCTCATTGTTGTCTAAGTTCTCTGAGATCGTGGTTTGTAGGCTGGCTTTCTTTGCTTTATGTTTAAAAACCACCTCTAAGTAAGTACATGTGATAATTGTCTTTCTGGGTCTGGGTTACCTTACTCAAAATAATGTTTTCCAGCTCCATCCATTTTCCTGCAAAATTCAAGATGTCATTATTTTTTCCTGCTGTGTAGTACTCCATTGTGTAAATGCACCACATTTTCCTTATCCATTCTTCGGTTGAGGGGCATTTAGATTGTTTCCAGGTTCTGGCTATGACAAACAAAGCTGCTATGAACATAGTTGAGCACATGTCCTTGTGGCATGATTGAGCATCCTTTGGATATATACCCAAAAGTGGAGACCATGGAAACTCTTATAAAAGAGGGCTTTTAATTGAGGATTGCTTACAGTTTCAGAGGTTTCATTAATTGTCATGGCAGTGTGCAGGCAGACATGGTGCTGGAGATGTAGCTGAGAGTTCCGCATCTGGATCCAAACGCAGCAGGAAGAGAGAAACACTGGGCCTGGCTTGAGCATTTGAAACCTCAAAGCTCACCCCAGTGACACATTTTCTCCAGCAAGGCCACACCTCCTGATCTTTCTAAAGTATCACTACTTTATAGAGACCAAACATTCCAATATAAACCTATGGGAAGGGTAGATGGGTGTTCCTATTTAAACCACCACAGTGCTCTTACAACAACTACAGAGACCAGAGAAGCCAGTGATTCCTCAAAGGCCACAAGGGCATCAGAGGAGGAAGCCCAACTCTAAGCCATTATCTTCACTAACCACCACAACCACTAGGACTATCCCAATTCCAAGTCCAACACTCTTTAAGCCTTACTGTCTTAGAGTTTCTATTGCTGTAAAGAGACAACATGACCACAGCAATTCTTATAAAAGGAAGAACATTTAATTGGGTGGTTTACATTTTCAGAGGTTTTGTCCATTATCATCATGATACAACAAGATGGCCTGCAGGCAGACATGGTGTTAGCAAAGAAGCTGAGAGTCCTACACCTTTGATCCACAGACAACAGGAAGTGAGCTCAGATACTGGGCATGGCTTGAGCATATATGAGACCTCAAAGCCTACCTCCACAGTGACACACTTCCTCCAACAAGGCCACACCTACTCTAAAAAAGCCACAGCTCTGTTGTGGGAATTCTTTCAGCCAATAGCCTTTTGGGTACTAGCCCATTAGGGCATGGCCTGAGGTACTACATGTGGACTGATAGCAGAGATGGGAGGCACGCTCACTCTCTTGGGTGATGGTCCGAGTTCTATTCACAGCTTCCAGCACCCACAGAGCAGAGGACCGTGACTGTCTACCCTTATTGTGAGTTTTTCCCTAAATAAGTATTTGTTATCCTTTATTCCGGACTCTTGTGCACTTCCTCAATTACACCTACATTCCTCCTAATAGTGCCATTCCCTGTGAGCTTATGGGGGCCAATTACATTCAAACTACCACATTCCACTCCCTGGCCCCCACAAACTTGTAACAAAATCACAATGCAAAGTGCATTTGGTCCAACTTCAAAAGTCCCCATAGTCTATCACAGTATCAACATTGTTTAAAAGTCCTAATTTCAAAGAGTCTTCTGAGATTCATGAAATACCTTGGTTTTTTTTGTTTGTTTGTTTTTGAGTCAGGGTTTCTCTGTGTAGCTTTGTTGTCTGTTCTGGAACTAGCTCTTGTAGAGCAGGCTGGCCTCAAACTCACAGAGATCCACCTGCCTCTGCCTCCCGAGTGCTGGGATTAAAGGCGTGCACCACCACCGCCTGGCTATGAAATCTCTTAGGTGTAATTGATTCCCTGTTTTTAGAAAATCAAACCGCAGATCACATACTTTCAACATACAATGACACAGGATATACATTACCATTCTAAAACCCAGGGAAGGGAGCACAGTGAGGAAAGCAAGACTGAAACCCAGCTGGGCAGACTCCAGACTCAGCATCTCCATGTCCAACCTTCACCTCCTTTCAGCTGTGTTGATAGCTACATATTTCTCTCTCTTGGCCTGGTTCCACTCCCTGCTAGCAGCTTTTCTCGGTGGGTATCTCACGGCTCTGGCATCTCCAAGGTAATCCAGGCTCCAACTTCACAGCTTCAAGCAATGGCCTCTTTAGGCTTCCCTTCAGGGACACCCCTAACACACGCCTGACCTCAGCAGCTTTCCTTAGTCACAGAAAGAGATTCCATAATGCCTTTCTCCTATCCTTGACTCTAAAGCCATAACTATGTGACTGAAGCTGCAAGTTCTGCTGCTTGCTGGGGCTGGAACATGGCCTCCTTGTTCAGTTGCATCTTCACCAGCTTTCTGGTTTCCATGGTTCCCTTCACTGCCTAAGCTTGGCTATTCTGGCACTTGCTCTGTAGACCAGGCTGGCCTCAAACTCAGATCCACCAGCCTCTGCCTCTGGTGTGCTGGGCTCAAAGGTGTGCACCACCACACCTGCCCCTAAGCTTTTTTTAAAATTCCTTTTCACAAGGGGGAAATTCAGCTGAGTAGGATCTTGCCCTGAGGTCACCACACTCCCTTTATTTCATTCTTAAACTGTTTATCTCCTCAAACACAGGATTTACCTCCATTCCACTTCCTGGTGCTCCTTTTCTCCTCAAATTGTACATTTTTTACCTTGTTTAGCTTGCTCTTTTTCATTATAAATCCTTATAAGCATGGACACTAGTAACCACACAACAGAGTCTGTACTTGGCTGTTCTGAGATTTCCTCTGACAAGGGAATTAATCCACATCTTTTCACTTTAGGCTCAGGCAGACTCTTCAGAAAAGAGCAAAAAGCAACGACATTCTTCACCAAAATATTACAAGAATAATCTCAAGGCAACATACTAAAATTCTTCTCTGAAACCTCTTATTCTAGGGCCCCACAGTCCATCAACTCACACCCAGTACCACTGTCTTCCATGCTCCTACTAGGATGGCCCATAAAGCAGCACTTAAAATATTCAACTGCTTTTCTAATCCACAGTCCCAAGGTCCATATTCCTTCAGATGAAAGCATGGTCAAACTTATCAAAGCAATACTCTGGTAGCAACTTCTATCTTAGCTTGAGTTTCTATTGCTGTAAAGAGAGGCCTTGATCATGGCAACTCTTATAAAGGAAAAACATTTAATTAGAGTGGCTGACATTTTCAGAGGACTTGTTCATTATCATCATTATCACGATGAAACATGGTGGCATAAGGGCAGATATGGGGCTGGAGAAAGAGCTGAGAATCCTACGTCTTTGATCTGTAGACAACAGGAAGTGAACTGAGATACTGGGCATGGTTTGAGCATATGTAAGACCTCAAAACCCACCCCCGCAGTGACACACTTCTTCCAACAAGGCCATACCTACTCCAGCAAATCCACACCTCCTAATAGTGTCATTCCCTGTGAGCTTATGGGGGCCAAAGACATTCAAACCACCACACTCACCTTCCTTGACCTCCATGCAATATATGACCCATATAAAGCTCTCCTTCCCTTGTCTGACACTTGCTAGTTTTTTGGTGCTTCTCTCTGCTAGCAGAGAGACAGATGGACAAATAGATGGATAGACAGGAAGATAAATAAACAGCTGGGAGGATGCTTGGATGGATACATGCATGAATAGATGGGCAGGTAGAAAGATGGATGATGGAGGGAGGATGGATAGATGGATAGACAGATAGGATAGTTAGACAGATACTGTTAGTAGCAAGTGAAGAAGTGCTTACCTCAGAGTGATCTATTTGGGCCACTGCCGTTTCCTGTTGGCCGAGCAATGAGAACACCACAGGGCCTCTCAGCTCCAAATGCAAGAGAGAACATGGCCAGAGGAAAGCTCCCATGTCCCTCTTTCACCCTGACAGCTAGCTGTCATCCTGAGGGCTAACAGGCCTTTGAGGCCAATTCTGCCATCAGAGAGGAAAAACCCTGGCACAATATTTTGTATTCAGTAAATTAACATTCCTAGTCCAATTAAATGACTATGAAAAAAGCTTCACAGCCAGTGGGCAGTGCCCTTTCAGTGAGCTCAGAGGAATGCTGGCACACTCAACAACATTTTTCCTTCCCCGCCACCCCCATTACAAACACCCCTACATGGAACAAAGGGTTCAGGGCAAATGCAGGGAGGTCAGGGGATACAGAACATACAGGAGGAGGCCCTGGATTTCAGAATGGGCCTCGGGGAGTATGGGAAAAATTGAGAAGGCCCTGATTTGCTCGCCTCTGCCTGGGCATCTGGGCAGCAGGCAGTATCCCGTGTCCAGGCAGGCAGATGAGCCAGCCAGGAACTCCCAGAAGCAGGTCAGGTCAGAAGTCCTAACAGAACAGGTCTCATCCAACTCCCAAGTGCATAGATGGAAGTGAGTGGGGGCATTTGTTCCTACCTAGGTGGCTGCAGTGTTCTACTTACAATCTCCAGCCCAGGCCCTGGCTGCCTGGGACTCCTGCCTATCTCCCGGGCAAGAAGCCCTTCTCTCATGCCGGATCATCAGAGTCCCATCTGTGTAAACGGAACCCTGATGAAGGGAAGGGAAACATGATGTAAACAGACCACTCGGTGGGGCTTCTGGGGTTTCAGATTACTTACACACACACACACACACACACACACACACACCAACACCAACACCACACCATAGCACACCCACTACACCTTGTTACAGGATTCAGACGATAGCATGGGTTCTGATTTAAAGGACTTGCCTGTCACCTCCTTCACCAGTGCTCGAGTCCCACTCCACACCTCTGCTTTGAGGCTCGTCTCCCGACATTGCTAATTGTCTGCCTTCTGCATTTTCTTATGAACATTGGGGAAAACTCCGCATTTTTTTCTCCTCAGTTTCTTCATCTTTAAGAGAGGTAATTAGAACCAGGCATGGTGGCACAGACCTTTCATTTCAGTTCCCCCAGCCCCCACCCGCGTGCACTCAGAAATCAGGTACACCTCAGGTACATGTTGGCTAGTTTGGTGTCAGCTGGACACTAGCTGAAGCCGTCTGAGAGGAGGAAAGCTCAGCTGAGAAAACGCCTCTATAAGATCAGGCTGAGGCTGCAGACAGTCCTGTGAGGGGTTTTCTCAGTGATTGATGGGGAGCGCCCAGCCCACAGTGTGTGTGGCCACTCCTGGACTGGTGATCCTGGGTTCGATGAGGAACCAGGCTGAACAAGCCAGTAAGCAGCACCTCTCCGTGGCCTCTGCATCAGCTCCTACCCTGTATGACTTCCTGCCCTGGCTTCCTTCCAAGGCAAACAGCAATGCAGAAGCTTAGGTCAACTAAGCCCTTCCCTCTGTAAGTCGCTTTGCCCGTGGTTTCTTCAAAGCAGTACTAACCCCAGCAAGGACAGTTCCCCTGCCGCTCTCCTCGCTATCTCTGGTGGATGCACCATGCCTGCTTCCTTATCTCTGCTGCCCACACTACTCTACAGCTCTGAACACATGACCTCTGCCCCAAATTGGCTGAACCATGGCCAGACTCTCTATCCCTAGGGAAAGTTAGCAAAGCAGCACCCCCACTCTCTCCTCCTCTGTCCCCTCACTTCAGGTCCCCTTCATTGGATCCATGACACTATTTCTTATACGATTTCATACTAAGTGAACTTTCTTGGTGTTTTTATAAAGTCTATAATGTCCTGTAGGTGGAGACTACTCATTCATTTCCCGGCCGCCCAAAACCAAATAGTCACACAGAAACTATATTAATTAAAACACTGCTTGGCCTATTAGCTCAGGCTTCTTAATATCTAACGCTTACATCTTAAATAAACCCATTCCTATTATTTTATATTTTACCATGAAGCTCGCGGTTTACCAGTAAGTTTTCCGGGCAGGGCATCTGTCTCCTTCGCATACAGAGGGGAACCCCACATCATTGTCCTTCCTTACGTATGTGCCACACTGCCTCTGTTATGATATACTGTCCATCATAATGCTCTCCTACATCACGGCCCCATGGCCCTCGTGGTTGTGTGGTGCCCCACCACCACCTCTCTATGAGACCGGGATTTCTACATAGCCTTGGCTATCCTGGAACTCACTGTGTAGACAAGGCTGGCCTCGTATTCACAAAGACCAGATTCATGAGCTTCTGTCTCCCAAGTGCTAGAAACAATGGCATGTCCCACCAGGCCTGGCCAGCCCTCCTTCTCCTAAGCCCATTTTCTGAAGGGTACATTTCCTGTCATCTCCCTTCCCAACATGCCAGTCTGTCTCTCCTTGCCATAGGCTGTGTGTGCCAATTGTTCTGCAGCCCATACACTGGGGCCAGGCATTCTGCCATCAATCACTGAGCAAGACTCAGGGGGAAGCATGGGGAAACAGGCCCAGAGAGGGGAATGAGATATTCACCCAAGGTTAACAACACAGAACTGGACCTAGGCATGGAAAGGAACCTCGAAGTTGACTCAAGACACTCTAAGACCAAGTTTTGAACGCAAAAGAGATTTATTTGCCCCAGAGGGACAGGAGACAGGGAAGAAAAGTCAAAGCTAGGAGATAGAGGATGAGGGAGAAGGGGAAGGGAACAAGAGAGAAGGAGCAGGGGTGTTTGTTTCAGGGACATAGGCCCACCTCTGGATAGAGAGGAGACAGAAGTGGCCCATAGGTAAATGGCAGTTTATAAAGGGAAAGGGAAACCCTGTGTTAGGATGAGGTGTTTAATTTAACTGGGCATGTTAATTAGGTGAGCCAAAGGGGGCTTCTGACTGATGGACTTTAATACTTTGATAGCTGGACCTTGGTAGTCAGCCTCAGGAGGAAGAAGTGGCCAGATAAGTGAATAGACTTTGGGGGCAGCTTGAGGAATGTAATCAAGAAGATTTTAGCCAAGCAGAGGGAATGGGGGGAGGGGCAAGGCCTGCCAGGCTATGTTTGCCCTGCTCAGGCTGTCTAGACTCCCTTCAGGCATGGTAATGCATGCTGATAATCAATCCCAGAGGCACATGGGAGAACGAGGCAGGGGGATTGCCAAAATCAAGGCTAACATAGGTTATGTAGTAAGTTTGAGGCATACCTGGATTACATAGCAAGACCCAGTCCAAATAAGGAAAAGAAAGAGAGGGGGGAGAGAAGGAAGGAGGGAAGGAGGGAAGGAAGGAAGGAAGGAAAAACTAGGTGGTGGTGGTGCACACCTTTAATCCCAGCACTCAGAAGGCAGAGGCAGGCGGATCTCTGAGTTCAAGACCAGCCTGGTCTACAGAGCAAGTTCCAGGACAGGCTCCAAAGCTACCAAGAAACTTTGTCTCAAAAAAACAGAAAAAAGAAAGAAAGAAAGAAAGAAAGAAACAAAGAAAGAAACAAAGAAAGAAACAAAGAAAGAAACAAAGAAAGAAACAAAGAAAGAAACAAAGAAACAAAAAAAAGGAAAAACAATTTAAAAAAAGAAAAAAATGGGAAGTGTACATGAGGAGAAGGTGAGAACCTGTCCTGCTGGGAGGCTCCTAGGGAGCTCAACACCTTCTGCATTTCAGCAAGTATTTGAATAATAATAATAATAATAATAATAATAATAATAAGCTGGGTTTGTCGCTCAATGGGCAGAGTGCATGCAGGAAGTCCCCGGTTCCATCCCCAGCACCACATAAAACTGGTATGAGGTACACTAATCCCCGCACCTAGGAGGTTGAGGTAGAGGATCAGAGGCCCAAGGTCATCACTGAGTATGTGACAAATTCAAAGCCAGACTGAGCTAAATGAGATCTTGTCTCCGAATACCCCTGGTGATGATGATGGTAGTGATGATGATGATGACTGAGGTCTGAGAAAGGCCCTAGATCTGCCTAGATGCATCAGCAATGATGAGGACTCACCCCTGTGATTCCCAAGGTCTGCACAGGAAGCCTGCCTTGCCTACTCTCTCCCCTCCCTCATCCAACACACACACACATACTTTTCTAGGACCTAGTGGTGCCTCACACCTGGGCCACCTCCCCAATTTACTTAGCCTCCCACACTTCCCAATGGCATTAAATGGGTGTGATTGTTGAACCAGTGAATAAACAAACCTCAGTTCTTTCATTTCTAAGGGGGAAGGTTGGGCTAGAATTAACAAGCAGGTTGTAGCCAAATTCTAAAGAGACACTTGTACTCTTCCCTTTAGCTATAGGTAGAGAGACAATGGACCCCAAGAAACTGAAATTTCCCCCAAGAGTCCCAGGTTCAGAGGGGAAAATAATGCTAAAACCTGGTGCCAGTGGAGGGGGACATGTCTCCAGGAAGAGATTTCACACAGTACTGTTAGACCCCATGGCAGGAGAGACTGGGGAGCAGAACTGCTCAGGTGTGAATAACTCCTGCTCTCTATTTACACCTAAACAGCACGGCAGCCCTCTGAAATAGAGTTGGGGGCAGGTTCCTCAGACCCCTTTATTTCCTGTTCCTCCCTGTGGCCAAAGGGAACAAATTATTTTTCTCTACTTTTAACTCTTAGTTTTCTGTTTAATTGACTTGTTGAGGCCTGGTAGCCAAGCCCTAACTGGTAGGGCTAGCAGAGACAAGGCTCTGACCCTAATAAGTCCAAGAACAGGATTCTTGAAATTCCTTCCAAACTAGATGTGGTGGTATATGCTCATATTAGAAATAAGTTTGGGGCAACAGAGAAAGAGACCACCACCTCAACTGAAGCGTCTCAACAAGTCAAAACTTCGCTCTTGATCAAGAAGATATGCTCAAAGAGCAAGTGCATGGGGACAGAAAAATGCACACATGCATGGAAATAGGAAAATGCACAAGTGCATGAGGCACAAAAATGCAAAAGTGCATGGGGACAGGAAAATGCACTTTGTTTTTATCCTAACACAAGGGGTGACTGTGTCTTTTTCTCATTGGCTGAGGTCTGACCACACAGTCTTTGACAACTTGCTAGTTTTAAAAGAATTGGCACAAAGGAAAAGAAGAAGAGAAAAGGGCCCCTGTTTAGTTCACTTCAGTTCTGAGAATACAGCAGGGCCTTTGTGTAAACTAAGGTTTTATTGAAGTGGAGGGGATTAA
This sequence comes from Alexandromys fortis, assembly GCF_014885135.2. NCBI lineage: Eukaryota > Metazoa > Chordata > Mammalia > Rodentia > Cricetidae > Alexandromys > Alexandromys fortis. The sequence goes on from NW_026068110.1 coordinate 439,178, forward strand.
AACATTTGCATAAAAGTCCTTCATGTGGAGAGATAAAGAGACTTGACTTCCTTGTCACAAAATTTTAGTGCTTGCTAGAAAAGACTCATATTTAATGTTTCTTACATTTGGAATCCCAGCTGCTCTCCAGGCTGAAGCAGAAGGATCTCTGAGGGTTGGTTGGTCAAAGCCGATCAGGCAATAAGGCAAGACACCGTCTCAAGCCAACAGAAAAGAAATCTGCTCTGTTTTTACGAACTCCTCCATTGCTTTGTGCTTGTGGGACTGGATTATCTAAAGTCCTTTCACCTCTCCACAGGTCCCTCAAGTCTCTTCTCAGCTGGTAAGTGTCTCAGTTACCAGGCTTTCTATTGCTGTGATGAAACACGTGACCAGAAAGCAAGTTGGGGAGGAAAGGATTTATCTGGCTTACACTTCCATATTGCTGTTTATCATTCATGGAAGTCAGGACAGGAACTCAAAAGGGCAGGATCCTGCAGGCAGGAGCTGGCACAGAGGCCACAGAGGGTGCTGCTTACTGGCTTCCTTCCCCTGACTTGCTCAGCCTGCTTCCCTATAGAGCCCAGGACCAGCAGCCCAGGGATGGCACCACCCTCCATGGGCTGAGCCCTCCCTCATTGACCACTGACTGAGAAGATGCCCTACAGCTGGATCTCATGGAGACATTTCCTCAACTGAAGCGCCCTTGTCTCTGTGACTCAGCTTGTCACAAGAAGACAGTAAGGAAAGGTGGGTCCAGGGCCAGGACCGTACAGCCTCTAATGGCCACATATGTGTTCCGGGCTGATCACTCGCCCTGTGCTTCTCATACCCCCGTGGTCACCCTCTGAACATCGTAGTCTTCTGACCACAGTGCCCTTTGTACCTCCAGTGGTTCCCTTGGTCTATGGCTTGTCTGACACTGTGCAGAACAGCAGACAAGCATGCAGGACGGTCAAGGACCCTTGCAGTGGCAGCAGCTGTGGGACACTCAAAGACACTGCATCTGGGCTAGCTGCTTCCAGCTGTGTACAGAAACTGCTTTACAACTTAACTATGGGGTGAGGCATTTATCTTTCCTTTTAATGAAAAGTAATAAAATGAAATAGAATAAAAAATTTCAAAAGTCCCATCATATCACATCATAAAAGAAAGTTGTATCCCCTAACACTTTGGATCTAATAGGCCAGATCCTGTAATCATTTGACCAAAGCTTGAACGTCATCGCCATACATTTATGTGACAAACAAGTAACACAATAAAAAATTTCAGACATGAACATTCGCAAACAAAGAGGAGGGACAGGAACTACCTCCAAGACTCAGGCAATGAGGGCTCCCACCATATGAAAGGAGTGGAGGTACTTTGTCATGTCTAATCTTGTTTCAGAACAAAAGTCTGGCACCTGTAAGTTTTAGAATGCTTGCTTGTAGATATAAGTAAGAAATTGTATGAGGGAATAATTTCTTCGAAAGAAGAAATGCTTATTTATTTACTTTATACGTGTGAGTATTTACTGCATGTATGTGCTTCAAATGTTTATGGAACCTGAAGAGGCCAGAAGAGGGCGTTAGATCCCCTGAAACTGAAGTTACAGATGGTTCTGAGTCATCTTGTGGGTGCTGAAAACTGACGAAGACATAACCAAGACACACGCCATATTTGACTTTTTGAGACTTGCTTAATCTCTTAATATGATTATCTCCGGTTCATCTGTTTTACTACAAACCACTGTGATGATAGTGTCAACTTCAGAACCGAGAAGCACTGGGGGACCGGCCACTCAGCACATGTGTAGGGGAGTGTCTGGTCTGCATTTGCTGAGTGAGAAGACCCGCCACAATTGTGGGTGGGACCGCTCCCTGGAACAGGGGTCTTGAAGTGTGTATTTGCGTGTGATAGCTGAGGTGAGAAGACCCGCCACTATTGTGGGTGGGACCGCTCCCTGGAACAGGGGTCCTGGAGTGTGCATTTGTGTGTAGAGGGGGAGCTGAGCACTGTCAAGCATGTAATCCTTGCTCTCTTCTTCCGGGTGAAGATTTAATATGTGCAGCTGCTTCCGGCTCCTGTTGCCTTGACTTACATGATGGACTGCACCCTGACAGGTGAGTTAACATCAGCCCTGTCTCCCTTACGATGCCTTTGCCAGAGTATTTTACCACAGCATCAAGAAAGAAACCAAGACGACCACCGAACTTGATTCGGTGAAAATAATTCCTCACGTATACATCCCGCATTTTCTTACATGTTGTCCTCTGTTGCTGGACACCTCCGATTGTTTCTATAACCTAGCTGTTGTCCATAGAACTGCAGTAAATACGGGTTGTGTTTAGGAACCTTCATACAGATGTCCATGGTGACTGGCCTAGCTTACTCTTCCAACATCAGAGGATCAGGCTCCCTTCTGTTCACATCCCAGTCAGCATTTGTTTTATTTTATTTATTTATTTTTGTTTGTTTGTTTTGTTTTTTCGAGACAGGGTTTCTCTGTGGTTTTGGAGCCTGTCCTGGAACTAGCTCTTGTAGACCAGACTGGTCTAGAACTCACAGAGATCCACCTGCCTCTGCCTCCCGAGTGCTGGGATTAAAGGCGTGAGCCACCACCGCCCGGCCTTGTTTTATTTTTCAATGACTGCCATTCTGACAGGTGTGAAATGAACTCTCATGGTTGTTTTTATTTGCATTTCTCTCATGGTGGGTGACATCGAACATCTTTTCCTGAGTTTAATTGGTTATTTGTACTTCATCTTTTTAAAATTTTTAGATTTAATTTATTTTTGCTTTATGTATGAGTGAATTATGTCTGTGTGCCACCTGTGTGCAATGCCCAAGGAGGCCAGAAGAGGGCACTGGAGTCACAGACTGCTGAGACACTATGAGTCTCAGGAACTGGAACCACATCCTCCAGAAAAGGAGCCAGAGCTATCTCTCCAGCATCCTGTGCTTCATCTTTTGAGAATTTCCTGATGCTTCATTTCTGTAGCCAATTTTTATTGATTGAGTGCTTATTGATTTTATTGCACATGTGTGCAAGTGAGCCTGTGTGCTTGTGTGTGAGTGTGTGAATGTAGTTTATCTTTTGTTATTTTTATATTATAGATATTAGTTCTCTGTCAGATATCAAGGTAGCAATGTTATTCTCCAATTCTTTAGGCCCTGTCTTCAATTGATTGTTCTCTTTGCTGTTTTAACTTTAAAACACTGAAGAAACTGAAGAAGTTATTAAAAGATGGAAGGACCTCGCACGATGTTAGACTAGAAAATTTTGTCTATAATAATGTTTTTATTAATACTTTGAGAATTTGAAGCAATGTAGTTTTTTATTTCTGAGACATTAATTTAATTGCAGTCCTTCTCCTTTCCTTTCCCTTCCACCAAATCCTACTGTCTGCCCCTCCCGATTCTCCTTCAAACTCATGACATCTTTCTTTCATTAACCGTTATTGTATGCATATGTGTATTTGTGCATACATATGCATTCCTAAATATAACCTGTTGAGTCTATATAATGTTACTCGTATGTACTTTTTCAGGACTGAGGTTTGATGTTAGAAATTTTAGTATTGTAAACTGGCTGTACTTCCAAAACCAATCTACAGATTCAATGTAATATTCATCAAAATTCCAATGTCATTCTTCACAGAACTAGAAAAATAATATAAAATACACAAGGAAGAAAAAAAAATCCCAGCTAGCCAAAGCAATCCTGAACAACAACAACAAAATACACATGGTGTTGGAGGTAACACTCTACCTGATTTTCAAGATGTATTTCAGATCTACAGTAACAAAAATTGCATGGTTTTGTCTCAAAACAGAAATATAGATCAATGGACTGGAATAGGAACACAAAACAAAACAGATGCAAAGACAAGGAGCCACAACATAGTCTCTGACACAAAAAGTGCCAGGAAATTGGGTATCAACATGCAAATGGACAAAACTAGATCACTATCTCTCACACTGTACAGAAACCAGCTGCCACTAGATCAAATGCTTTGATGTAAGCTCTAGTGGTGGCGGGGGGATGTTAGAGGAAATATTCCAAGATGCCGGTGTGATGGTTAATCTTGTTTGTCAGTTTGAGTCTAGATGAACTACAGTCAACCAAAACCATAGTAGCTGGGCACACGTGGGGGGATTTTCTTGACTGGATTATTTGAGGTTGGAAGACCTACCCTAAATCTGGACCCCATCTTCTGATGGCAGCCCACATAGGGACATGCCTGCTAGCCCTCACTCCCACCATCAAGTTTATCTATCCTGTTGCTGAGGCATGCTCCACTGATATTAGAACCTACTTATGGGATTCCAACATAGGCTGAAGACCAGCTGAGTCATCTAGCCTCATGACTGAACAACTACTGCACTCTTGGCCTTTCTATTGGGAAACAACCATTGTAGGAATAGCTGGACCACAGCCTGTAAGCCACTCTAATAAATCCCCTTCTAGCGTGTGTGTGTGTGTGTGTGTGTGTGTGTGTGTGTGTGTGTATGAGTGCGCTCCTTCAGAGAACTCTGACACAGTTGGCATAAGCAATTGCTTTCCCAGCAGGACTCCAGTTGTTCAGGAAATAGCCTTCACAATTAACAACTGAGATTCCATGAACAAGATGGTTTTAAAATACTGCTTCAAGGATTAATTCTTTGTATACTTCTATATTTCATTTTGAACATTTGTATATTTCATAATATTTCTGACTTTTATTTCTTTACTGTTTTCAGTTAAAGTGTCTGGCGATACAATTGTTTATATGTATGTTTCTTTATTATTTTTAGATTTTCTTAGATGTGCTCCTTAAACAAAGAAAAATCTATTTCAAACTGTAGCAGCAATTGGGAATCCCAAGGAAGAGGGCTATGTGATGTCATAGAAGCATTTACAAGGTGTGTAATTCTAAGACGTATATGTACTTATGAGTCAGTGTGTGCATGAAACAGCCTGTGGACTCAGAAGAGGCATCTGAGCTCTTGGATCTGCAGTCACAGTGATGCTGGGACCCAAGCTCTGATCCTCTGTAAAAACAGTGTCTTAGGGTTTCTGTTGCTGTGAAGAGACACCATGACCACAGCAACTCTTATAAAAGAAAAACATTTAGTTGGGGTTAGTTAGTTCATTATTGTCACAGAGAGAAATATGGTGAGGGCAGGCAGACATGGTGCTGGAGAAGTAGCTAAGATTCCTACATCATGACTCTCAGATAACAGAAAGTGTTCTGAGACACTGGGTGATATCTTTAACATATATGAGACCTCACTCAAAGCTTGCTTCCAGGCAGACGGAGCAAGTAACGCAAGCGGGCAACGCAGGCCGCAGGCGGCCGGGACCAGCGGGGACTGGCCGTGGCAGAGGACGCATGCAGCAGGGACCAGCGCGCAACACCGAGAGCAGATCGCCCCACTCCAATTAAATCAAAGAGGTAGGCCTTTGGTTGGCGAGGTCCCTGGCAAACAGTGAGCCGGGTCCTGTTCCTGAAAACCCTTTTGAGGGGTGAGAGGGTTCTTGGCCGCCGGCAGGAGCCAGGAAACAGAGCGAGGGCAATTAGTAAGAGAAGCCTCTGGCCAGCAGAGAAACCTGATCCGATTTTAAAAGACCAATTAGATAGCATTGAAAGGAGGAGATGGGCAGGCGCCAAGGCAGAACTTCACCCAATAATCTGAAAAAAACAACATGAAAACACCAGAAACCAAAGATCTTACAACAGAAGGACTTGAACACCCTAACACAGAAGAAGTGGAAAAAATTGACTTTATGAAAGCAATAGAGTCTGTTAAACAACAT
>NW_026068110.1:449413-450721 GCF_014885135.2 Alexandromys fortis
CAGGGTGTTTACTATAGGTGAAGGGCTACTTACGAGAGGTCCTTGGTCAAATAGGGAACATGGGTGACAACATGGGTGGGTGGTGACTCATGGAAAAAAGCAAGTCTGGAGCCCCTGCAGGACTTGGAGTCAGGTCCACAGTAGCCTCCTCCCCATGGCAACTGTTGCTGCTCATATAGCCTTGGAGAGGAGCTTATGGATCTCGTACCTGTCAGAGCTTTGTGAGCCTTGTAAGTTTTGCTTACTTCCTAAGTCATAACTTAGTATGTGCACAGAGCACACCCCTCCCCCACCCCCAAACATCCCATTCCCAGCACCTCACAACCACAACTGTCTATAACTCTAGTTCCAGGGAATCCAACCTCCTCTTCTGGCCTGTGCAGGCACCAAATGTATGAAGTATACAGACTTATATGAAGGCAAAACAGCCGTGCATATAAAAGTAAAAAAAAGAAAAAAGTTTTCATATTTTTATTATTATTTATTTATGTGCATATGTGTGTGACTGTGTATGTGCATGTGCCTGAGGAGGTCAGAGGTCATCCCTGAAGCTGGAGTTATAGGTGGTTGTGAGCTGCCTGATGTGGGTGCTACAAATGAAACTCTGGTCCTCTGCAAGAGCAGCCACTGAAAAAAAAAAAAAAAGAGCAGCCACTGAGTCGTCTCTCCAGCACCTGAAAAATAAAAAAAAAGGGGGGGGGACTGTCCCTGGCGCCTGCACCTCTAACTGCCATGCATGAAAGTTTTATGTGCACCTGGATATATATGCAGACTCTCACACAAAGGCTTGTGAACACGTACACACACACACACACACACACACACACAGCCCTTGAAGCTAACTTGTGAATGTGGGCTTTTCTTCAGAATAAGTACCAAGTACAAGACCCCTGGAGTAAAAGTCAGAGCCTCGGGTGAGGAATAAAGGCAGCTTCCTGGGCCAGGGCCATGCTATGGACACTCCAGTCTTCCAGGGCCTGGGTCACACCATGGACACTCCAGCTCCTGGGCCTGGACCATGATGTGGACACTCCAGTCTTCCTGGGCCTGGACAACGCTATGGATACTCCAGTCTTCTTGAGTCTGGATCATGCCATGGAACTCCTGTGTTTCTAGGCCTGGACCACGCTGTGGACACTCCAGCTTCCTGGGCCTAGCTACTCCATACACACTCCAGCTTCCTGGGCCTGGCCACACCATGGACACTCCAGCTTCCTGGGCCTGGCCACGCCATGGATACTCAAGCTTCCTGGGCCTGGCCACGCCATGGACAGTCCAGCTTCCTGGGCCTGGCCACGCCATGGACAC
>NW_026068110.1:458121-469274 GCF_014885135.2 Alexandromys fortis
CCACGCCATGGACACTCCAGCTTCCTGGGCCTGGCCACGCCATGGACACTCCAGCTTCCTGGGCCTGGCCACGCCATGAACACTCCAGCTTCCTGGGCCTGGACCACGCCATGAACACTCCAGCTTCCTGGGCCTGGCCACGCCATGGACATTCCAGCTTCCTGGGCCTGGCCACGCCATGGACACTCCAGCTTCCTGGGCCTGGCCACACCATGGACACTCCAGTCTTCAGGCTACCAGCCCAGAGACACTGGTGAGGAAGCCTGCATGGGGCAGGCTCCGTTTTCCTACTCACTCCTGTTTCAAACGGCACTGAGCTCTGGCTGCCTGTGTGTGCAGCGCAGGCCACACTGTTCTATGCGCACGCGAGCTTCAGCCCCTCTCCACGGCCTAGTCCAAGGTGTGTGGCTGACTTTCAGTGGCCCTTTCCTTGCTAATGGTTTGTGAAGTGAGAGAAGTATGCCACCTATGTCCTAGTATCCTATTCTCCCAACCCTGCCTTATGGGGCAAGAAATCAAGGGCAACCCTGCTTCCCAGAGTGCATTCAGCTCTGGTTTGCCCTACTCAAAGAACTCCCGACTTTGCTGTGGAGTCTGGTGTCTTGGGATACCCATAATTCTACCTGCTCCCTGGGAAATGAAACAGTTGGATACAGTCAAATTCAGAATCAGCCAAGGCTGTGTGAACAGCTCTGTACTCATAGAGTTTGCCGGGGGAAGAGCCCCACTGTTGAACCTGGGGACCATAGGCTGCTGAGAGGATTCTTGACTCTGGCCAGCTCTGGCCTTTGGTTGGTCACCAGCATCCTGGACTCGTTCAGTATTATCCTGCCACACTCTGGCTCGCTGGTCCGAGGGACACAGCAAAGCTGAGGTGTGTAGGTGTCTGGGCTCACGACCTGTGGCCCCACAGGCTTCACTCTAACTTCTGAGAGTGGCATCTCCATAACATAAACTCCTTCTATTACTAGAGTTGTCATGGTCAGAACCTGGGCCTTAGCAGCCCTAACAAACCAGGTTTGGCTTCTGGTCCATGATAATCCAATTAGATGGGTAACAATGGAAAATGGAGGGAGGAAATTTACTCACTGTGGCCACAGTGGGAAGAACAGCAAGAAGGTCCAGAGACCATGGTCAGCATCCCGATGTGAAGCTTAGGTTTAAGAAGAGGGCAAGAGGTATATGTGTGATTTAGTAATCCTGGTCAAGGTGGAGGTCTGATATGGGAGGTCCTTCTGTATATATGTCGCTTTTATTAGTTAATGAATAAAGAAGCCGCTTTCAACCAATGGCTTAACAGAATATAGCCAGGCTGGAAGAGATACATATAGAGAGAGTAGGCAGAGTCAAAAATGCCATGGAGCCGCCAGAGGAGAAAGACACAAGCCGCCAGCTGGAACCTTGCCAGTAGGCCACAAGCCTCATGGTAAAATATAAAATAATAGAAATGAGTTCATTTAAGAGATAAGAGTGAACTAGAAATATGAAGAAGCTATTGGCCAAACACTATTGCAAATTATATCGTTTCTGAGTGATTATTTTGGGAGTCTGGGTGACCCGGAAACAAACAAGTGACCTCTAACAACAGGGGTCCTGCCTGTTGTTGACCCATCATTGCCTCAGCTCCAGTCTCTCCCTCAAACTGTCTGACAGGTTTTCAGGACTGTCTGGAATCTCTCTCCAAGAGATAAGCTCCCCGGCTGGTACCACGGGGCTAGCTGCCTTTCCCCAGCATGAGATTCCTGGGGAATTTCTAATCTTTGGGTCCTTTTCTTCAATGGTCTGGTAACCAAAGTGGCCTTTTAGAATATCTTCATTCATGTTAGGAGGGTTGCAGGCCTACTGCCTGCCCAGATATTTACCTCCTTCCACATAACACGTCCACCCCATCTCTCCACTGTGACTGGAGTGTCTCCTCCTAAAGAACTGCCTTCTGAGAAAGAGCCTTCCTTCAGCCTCAGATCCTGCCACTGGTGTCTCATGAGGTGGGTGACTCCAGGACACGAGGGCTCTCCAATGAGGACCACAATGCCTGCTGGCCTGGGAGAAGGATGACGTCTCTGACTGTTCAAACATCCGGTCATGACTTTGAGCCAAATGCCTCTGAAGTTCAGAGTGTGCCTGGGATCAGCCCTAAGTTCCGAGGTCTCAGCCTGGCTGTATAGCTCCGATCGGTTCCTACCAGTATCCACGTGACCCTCTGCACCTGAGGGGGAAGAGTATATACGAGAAGGGGGGAGGCTCTCTTCTGTATATAGGCTAAGGTCTTCAGGCCCCAAGAGACCTCCGTCCCAAGTCAAAAACTATTCCAAGCTCCAGCACTAACTTCTTCCCCAGAGATTAGCTTATTGAACACCCCCATTCTCTGCAGCTGAAAGACCCAACTCTATCCACCTTGGGGCACACTTTCCAACATGGACAGGACTAACATCGAACAGTTAACAGGTAGGCATGGTGACACACATTAGTAATCACAGATCTGGAGAGGTCAAGGCAGTAATATCCTGACTTCAAGCTTAGCCTGGGCTACAGAGTGACTTCCAAGTCAGTCTGGGTTATAATCAAACTGTTGCAATAAACCAGCAGCAGCAAGGATACAATTCAATAGAAAAGAGCTCACTTAGCACACACAAGACCTGGGGTTCTCCCCTCCATGAAAAAAAAAATAAGCAAACAAAGCAAACTTAAAACAGACTTCAAGGCCCTGGTGGCAAGCTAGTGTTCATACTTGAAAAAAAAACATCTCCTGGGCTGGCATAAAAAGAATCTCAGACTGCTGTGTTTCGGCAGGCCTGGGCCTTCTGCAGGTAAGAAAGAGTATCCATGGGATCTATAGTGACCCCATATATATGTGCCATGTATAGGCATATCAGCTACTTCCAACGTTTAATTCCTTCCTTCTCTTCCTTTCTCCCTCCCTAGCTCTCTCATTCTGGTGCTGGGAATGGAACCCAGGGCCTCATGTGAGCTAGACCAGAGCTCAACCACCGACACACACACATGCACAAGTGTCCATGACCATACCACATCTGTACCTTCAATAGTGATGTTATAAAAACAGCAAGCCACCAGGCAGGCAGGTGTGGCAGGACTGCAGTACCGCACCCTTTGGCTATGGGACAAGAAAACCCGCAGCCATCCTCCTAAGTACCACAGCTTCCTGTTAAATGAGGTCACTCCTCTATCACACTGTGCTGGGCCTAAGGGTGTACTTGAGGTTGCTGTTGTCTCTCAGAACCCTTGCTCTATGGAGCCTACTTACAACAAATGCTCTACAGTTGCTTGTTGTCTCCTGCTGACACCCACTGAGAAGAGGAGCTGTGCAGAAGGAAGCCAGTGGCCCTGTCCCTGTAAAGTCCTCAGAGGCTCAAGGCAAAGTCAGTAGGAAAAGAGAGGGGCACCCCATCCCCAACCAGCTGCCACTATCCCTGGGTACCCACCCTAAGGGCAGTTTAATTTGCATGTCATTTACATAACTCTGCACAAGCTCCCTATTCCCTATGGGTCTAACAGCCTAGCATTTCATCCGGGCAGCTCTGCCTTCCATAAAGGGGCATCATGGGACCGGGAGATGACTCAGTTAGTAAACCACTTGCCTAATGAGTGTGAAGGTAGGAGTCTGATTTCCATAACCCACATAAAAAGCCAGGCACAATTGGACACATTTGTAATCCCAGAAGCAGCAAGATGGGAGGTGGAGACAGGTGACCCCTGAAAACCTGAGGGGTGTGCAGCTACTGAGTTCCAGTTGACAAGAGACCCTGTCACAGACGAAAGGTTGCAAGCACCTAAGGAATGACTCCTGATAGTGCCCTCCAATCTTTACACACGTGCTTACCAGTATACATGGGCACCTGCGTGAGCATGAATACACACACACATACACACAGACACAGACACACACACACACACACACACACACACTCGGGCCCGTGCAAGCGCAAGCGCATACTTGAAATAAAGAATCTAAATCCTCAAATTCTGCCTCTTTGGTGTGCTCCTGTGAGACCTTGTTTGACCTCATGGAGCTTTGGTACTCCAGGAGCAGCTTCTGTAATCATTCTCCTGGTGACAGACAAGAGAAGCATGAGCTGAAGGAAAGCTTTCCATGCAAGAAGCTGGCGGGTGGGCAGCCCTAACTGCCTGTTAGGTCTGTGCCAAGGGGCTGCTGCTGTTTGGAATGCTCAATGTGTCACTCACTGTAAGCCTTGAGGACAGGTTGCTGACACAGAAGACCCATTGTGTCTTCTGAAAAGTCTCAAGATACAAGGACTCACCCATCTGACTGTTGCTAATCACCCTGGCCTCATTGCTTCCTGTTCTACTTTTGTTTTGTTTGCTTTTATTTGGTTTTCTGTAGCACTAGGTTGGCCTTGAACTTGCTGTACAGCTAAGGATGACCTTGAACTTCTGAGCCTCCTGCCTCCGTTTCCCAAGTGCCACCATGCCTGGGTTATGCAGTGCTGGGGATGGAAGCAGGACTTTGTGCATGCTAGGTGTGGTGGTTTTATAGGTATGGCTCCCATAGCCTCATATGTTTGAATAAGTGACTATAGGGAGTGGCACTATTAGAAGATGTGACCTTGTGGAAGAAGTGTGTCTCTGTGCAGGCAGGTTTTGAGGTCGTATATGCTCAAGCTACACCCAGGGTGGCACACAGTTTCCTTCTGGTGCCTGAGGATCATAATACTCTCAGCTCCTTCTCCAGTCCCATGTCTGTCTGTGCCGCCATGCTTCCCACCATGACTATAATGGACGAAACCTCTGGACTGTGAGCCAACTCCAATTAAATATTTTCCTTTACAAGAGTTGTCTTGGTCATGGTGTCTCTTCACAGCAATAGAAACCTCAAATAAGACACTAAGCAAACACTGAGCCACATGCCCAAACTTCCATTTTGGATCCACTGTATCCCAGAGTGGGAGGAACAGAGTAAGCATAGACAACTAGAACACAGGGGTGGGCAAGGCATGGATGGATGCCCCATAGATGCCACACTGTGTGTACCAGACAGCCGATATAACCTTCTTATGTCCTTGATTGAAAATGAGCAAAAAGCCCTAGAAAGATTAAAGTTGTAAATACAATCCTAACAATGCAAAGTGTAGACAAAACAATGCCAGCTATTCTGTCACAGATTCTGGCCCTCTTCAACCTTTCTTGGTGTAATGATTTCAACCACATAAGGCTGATACTTCCAGGTTCTAGGGGTCATGCAGGTGTAGACCAGCCCTCAGGCAGAAGTGCCTCATGGCCCCTGGGGATGCTAAAGGGCCCACATGATCCATGTATGACTCCAAGCCCTTGTGTGCATGCATGAGCCCTGTCATCTGAGTATGACGTAGCCATGTCAACCCCTTGTGTGCATATGCTAGGCAGCTTTTAAAAGGTGGATGTACCATCTTCCTCCTTCTCTCTGCACACTGACTTCCCAGGCCTGTGCAAGCCCCCTCTAATAAACTCCTAAGCGGGTTTGTCGCGTGTTCCATGTTTTCTTCTCACTCATGCCAGGTAATTTCACCTGAATTCCACTGCTAGCATAAGGTAGCAAAGACAAACCATGTCTTTTCTTCCCAGCCCCTTCTTGCAGAGTTATGGGAGTCCTGGCAGATATCACAAGCCAGGCTGGGCTACCAGTCTTCAAAAAGTCAAGTAAATACATAAGTAAAAACCTGTTGCATAAGTCTTCTTCTGAGACCAAAACACTGTCCTGCAAGAAAGTTTTATATGACAGCAGACAACAGCAGACAACTCAAAGTAGCTTCAGGAAGTCCCTGAAACTGACCAGATTCACCAGGGTCCCCTTCCCAAGAGGAAACAATAAAGACTGCTGAGAGTCACTCTCAGACAAGCTGCAAAGAAGACAGAGACCAGACCAGCTACCTGAAAGAAGTAGAAACCAGTTGAGCTGCCTGGAAGGGGCTTAAACCAACAAACCACCTGGAAAGAACATCTCAAGGGAGCAACTGCTGAAGGAGTAGGCTAGAACCAGAGACCTCTGTGGGTCTGGGCTTGAGTCTGGGACCTTCGAGAGAATAGGCAGGAACCAACACCTCTGCAGGTATGGGCGTGAGTCTGGGACCTCCAAGGGAATAGGCCTGAGCCAGGACTTCTGTGGGTCTGGGAATGAGAATGGGACCTCCAAGGGAGTAGACTGGAGCCAGAGACCTTTAAGGGATCAGGTCCAAGCCAGGAACCTCTGCGGGAATAAGCGGGCTCAGACTAGGGACATTTACGGAAATGTGTCTGAGCCAGGGACCTAGGCCAGAGCAGGCCTGAGACAGCAAACTCCACAGGAGCAGGTACAAGGGAGCAACTGCTGAGGGAGTAGGCTGGAACCAGACCTCTACAGATCTGGGTGTAAGTTTGGGACCTCCAAGGGAGTGGCCTGGAACCAGAGATCTGCAGGTCAGGGCACGAATCTGGAACCTCCAAGAGAATAGGCCTGAGCCAGGACTGCTACCAGAGCAGGCCCAAGGCAGGAACTTCAGCAGAAAAAGCACTAAGCAAGCAATCTCTGTGGGAGCAGACCTGAACAACCCCTGGTATTGCAGAAGGAACCTTGCAAGTGTAGAGCAACCTCCAAGAACACTGAGTGACCAACAGGGTGACTGGAACTGTGGACCTGACTGCTCCACAAGAAACAACCATCTGAGCCTTGGATCCACTGGCACCTGGAAGATCGATCACCAGAGTCACAGACAGCCCCAATTACACCAATCAGAGAAAAAGATGGGTAGACAAGGCAAGAACACATGCAACACCACAAAGAGCAACACAACACCAGTACAAACTAATGGCCCTACAACAGCAAGACGTGAACAACCAAATATAGATGAAGTAGAAGAAAATGACTTAAAAATAACTTTAGGAGAATGTTTGAGACCCTTAAAGAGGAAATGAAAAAAATCCCAAAAAGAAATGGAAAAAAAGACAAACAAAAAATTGGAAGACAACCGCAAATCCCTTAAAGAAAACCAAGAAAAAGCAATCAAACATGTGAAAGAAACTATTCAAGACTTGAAAACTGAAATAAAGACAATAAAGAAAACACAAGCCAAGGGAATTATAGAAACAGAAATCATGAGAAAATGATCAGGAACCACAAATGCAAGCATAAACAGCAGAATACAAGAAATGGAAGAGAGAATCTCAAGTGCTGAAGATACAATAGAGGAAAAAGACTCATCAGTCAAAGAAAACATTAAATCTAACAAAAGCTTAACCTAAAATGTCCAGGAAATATAGGACACCATAAAAAGACCAAACCTAAGAATAATAGGTATAGAAGAAGGAGAAGAAGTTCAACTCAAAAGCACAGAAAATATATTTAACAAAATCATAGAAGAAAACTTTCCCAACCTAAAGAAAGATATGCCTATGAAGATACAAGAAGCTTACAGAACACCAAATAGACTGGAAAATAAAGTTCCTTCACCACAAAATAATCAAAACATTAAACACAGAGAATAAAGAATTAATATTAAGAACTGCAAAGGAGAAAGACCAAGTAACATATAAAGGCAGACCTATCAGAATACACCTGACTTCTCATTAGAAACAATGGTCAAGCCAGCCCAGACAACTATACTCAGCAAAACTTTCAATCACCTTAGAAGAACAAAGCAAGTACTAGAAGAAAAACTCCAACCCAAGGAAATTGACCACATCAACAAAAACACAGACAATAGATGATCTCACAGCAGCAAACACAAAGAAGGGGGAAAAAAACACAAAATAACATCACCAACAATGAAAACTAAAATAACAGGAGATAGCAATCACTAGTAATTAATATCTCTTAATATAAATGGAATCAAATAAGAGACACAAGCTAACAGATTGGATACAAAAATAGAATCCATCCTTCTGCTGCATACAAGAAGCACACTTCAACCTCAATGACAGACATTGCCTCAAAGTAAAGGGTTGAGAAAATTTCCAATCAAATGGACCTAAGAAGCAAGCTGGTGTAGCTATCCTAATATCTAACAAAATAGACTTCAAACCAAAATCAATCAAAAGATACAAAGAAGGGCATTTCATATTAGTCACAGAAAAAAAAATCCATCAAGAGGAAATCTCAATACTGAACATCCCTGAATACAAGGGCATCTTCATATATAAAAGAAACACTTCTAAAGCTTAAATCATACATTAAACACCACACACTAATAGTGGGAAACTTCAACATTTCCCTTTCACCACTGGACAGGTCAGTCAGACTAAAAATTAACAGAGAAATAAGGGAACTAACAGATGTTATAACTTAAATGGACTTAACAGACATCTATAGAACATTCCATCCAAACATAAAAGAATATACCTTCTCAGCACCTCATGGAACCTTCTCAAAAATTAACCACAAACTAGGTAACAAAACAAACATCACAGAATCAAGAAAATTGGAATAACCCCATGTATCTTATCAGATCACCATGGCCTAAAGTTAGAAATCAACAGCAACATTAATTCCAGAAAAGCCAACAAACACATGAAAATTAAACAATGCTCACTTGAATTCTCAATGGGTCAAGGAATGTTGCAAGAGCTCCTTCTGCTCATTCAGCCAATAGCCGCTGAGATACCAGCCCATTGGGGTGTGGTCTCTCTCCCTTTAAAAAAGTGGCCACTTCCCTCTCCTCTCTCTCTTACTTCTTGCTATGCTCCCGGAGACTAGACTCTCTTCCTGATTGCACAGAGGGCTGTTGTCTGGGATGGTGATCTGTAAGTTTTTTCCCCTTTAAATAAATAACCATTCTATTAATCATAATTCCAAACTGGTGTGGGATTGTTTGTGACTTACGCCTTCGCCTTCAAAGGAAGAAATTAAAGACATCTTAAAATTTAATGAAAGTGTCCACACAACATACCCAAATTTATGAAACACAATGAAAGCAGTGTTAAGAGGAAAGTTCATGGTACTAAATGCCGACATAAAGAAGCTGGAATTACTAAGAAAATTACTAAGAAAGAGAATTACAGATCAATGGCACTCATGAACATTGACAGAAAAATAATAAAACACTAGCAAATCAAATCCAAAAACATATCAGAAAAATCACCCACCATGATCAAATCGGCTACATACCAGAGAAGCAGGGAAGGTTTAACATACAATAATCTGTCAATGCAGCAATCCACCACATAAACAAACTGAAAAATAAAAACCACATGATCATCTCATTAGATGCTGAATATGCCTTCGATAAAATACAACATATCCCTTCATGATAAAGGTCTTGGAGAGAGCAGGGATACAAGGAACACACCTAAACATAATAAAGGCAATATACAGCAAGCCAACAGCCAGCATCAAACTAAATGAAGAGAAACTCACAGTGATCCCACTGAAATCAGAAACAAGACAAGATTGTCCACTCTTTCCATATCTATTCAATATAGTTTTTGATGTCCTAGTTAGAGCAATAAGACACCAAAAGGAGATCAAGGAGATACAAATTGGAAAAGAAGTCAAACTCTCACTATTTGCTGATGATACGATAGTTTACATAAGTGATCCCCAAAAATCTACCAAGAAACTTCTACAACTCATAAACACTTTCAGCAATATAGCAGGATACAAGATTAACTAAAAAAAATTAGTAGTCCTCCTGTACACAGATGATAAAAGAGATGGGGAAGAAATCAGAGAATCAACACCCTTCACAATAGCCACAAATAGCATAAAATATCTCAAAGTAACTCGGACCAAACAAGTGGAAGACCTGTAAAATGACAAGAACTTTAAATCTTTGAAGAAAGAAATTGAAGAAGACTTAAGAAAGTTGAAAGACTTCCCATGCTCTTGGGTAGATAGAATTAACATAGTAAAAATGGCAATCTTACCAAAACAATCCACAGATTCAATGCGATGCCCATCAAAAGTCCAGCAAAATTCTTCACAGACCTCAAAAGAATGGTACTTAACTTCATATGGAAAAGCAAAAAATCCAGGATAGCCAAAACAATCATGGGCAATAAAAGAACTTCTGGAGGCATCAAAATCCCTGACTTCAAACTCTACTACAGAGCTACAGTACTGAAAACAGCCTCAGTATTGTATTGGCATAAGAACAGACAAGAGGCCCAATGGAACCAACTCAAAGACCTGGATATTAATCCACACACCTATGAACATCTTATTTTTGACAAAGAAGCAAAAAAAATACCAAATAGAAAAAAAAGAAAGCATATTTACAAATGGTGCTGGCATAACTGGATACCAACATGTAGAAGAATGGAAATAGACCCATATCTATCACCATGCACAAAACTCAAGTCCAAATGGATCAAAGATCTCAACATAAAGCCTGAACCTTATAGAAGAGAAAATGAGAAGTATACTTGAACACATTGGCATAGAAGACCACTTCCTAAATATAACCTCAATAGCACAGACACTGAGAGAAACAATTAATAAATGGAACCCCTGAAACTGAGAAGCTTCTGTAAAGCAAAGGACATGGTCAACAAGACAAAACGACAGTCTACAGAATGGGAAAAGATCTTCACTAATCCCACATCAGACAGAGGTCTGGTTTCCAAAATATACAAAGAACTCAAGAAATTGGTCATCAAAGGAAGAAATAATACAACTAAAAAAATGGAGTACAGACCTAAACAAAAAACTCTCAACAGAGGAATCTAAAATGGCTGAAAGACACTTAAGGAAATGCTCAACATCCTTAGTCACCAGAGAAATGCAAATCAAAACAACTCTGAGATTCCATCTTACATCTGTAAGAATGGCCAAGATTAAAACACTGGTGACAATTTATGCTGGAGAGGATGTGGGGTAAAGGGAACACTCCTGCATTGCTGGTGGACGTGCAAGCTAGTACAGCCCCTTTGGATATCAATACGGCAATTTCTCAGAAAATTAGAAAGAAACCTTCCTCAAGACCCAATAATACCACTTTTGTGTATATACCCAAAGGATGCTCAATCATACCACAAGGACATGTGCTAACCTATGTTCATAGTAGCATTGTTTGTCATAGCCAGAACCTGGAAACTACCTAAATGTCCCTTGACTGAAGAATAGATAAGTAAATGTGGTACACATACTCCATTTACACAATGGAGTACTACACAGCAGAAAAAATAATGACATCTTGAAATTTGCAGGCAAATGGATGGATCTAGAAAAC
>NW_026068110.1:473460-542376 GCF_014885135.2 Alexandromys fortis
TGGATACCAACATGTAGAAGAATGGAAATAGACCCATATCTATCACCATGCACAAAACTCAAGTCCAAATGGATCAAAGATCTCAACATAAAGCCTGAACCTTATAGAAGAGAAAATGAGAAGTATACTTGAACACACTGGCATAGAAGACCACTTCCTAAATATAACCTCAATAGCACAGACACTGAGAGAAACAATTAATAAATGGAACCCCTGAAACTGAGAAGCTTCTGTAAAGCAAAGGACATGGTCAACAAGACAAAACGACAGTCTACAGAATGGGAAAAGATCTTCACTAATCCCACATCAGACAGAGGTCTGGTTTCCAAAATATACAAAGAACTCAAGAAATTGGTCATCAAAGGAAGAAATAATACAACTAAAAAAATGGAGTACAGACCTAAACAAAAAACTCTCAACAGAGGAATCTAAAATGGCTGAAAGACACTTAAGGAAATGCTCAACATCCTTAGTCACCAGAGAAATGCAAATCAAAACAACTCTGAGATTCCATCTTACATCTGTAAGAATGGCCAAGATTAAAACACTGGTGACAATTTATGCTGGAGAGGATGTGGGGTAAAGGGAACACTCCTGCATTGCTGGTGGACGTGCAAGCTAGTACAGCCCCTTTGGATATCAATACGGCAATTTCTCAGAAAATTAGAAAGAAACCTTCCTCAAGACCCAATAATACCACTTTTGTGTATATACCCAAAGGATGCTCAATCATACCACAAGGACATGTGCTAACCTATGTTCATAGTAGCATTGTTTGTCATAGCCAGAACCTGGAAACTACCTAAATGTCCCTTGACTGAAGAATAGATAAGTAAATGTGGTACACATACTCCATTTACACAATGGAGTACTACACAGCAGAAAAAATAATGACATCTTGAAATTTGCAGGCAAATGGATGGATCTAGAAAACATCATATTGAGTGAGGTAACCCAGACTCAAAAAGACAGATATCATATGTACTCACTCATAAGTGCCTTTTAGACATAAAGCAAAGAAAAACAGCCTATAAATCACAATCCCAGAGAACCTAGACAACAATGAGGACCCTAAGAGAGACTTACATAGATCTAATCTACATAGGTAGTTGAAAAGGACAAGATCTCCTGAGTAAAATGAAAGCATAGGGACCATGGGAGAGGGGAGAAGCAGGGAGGGGAGCAGAGAAAAAATGTATAGCTCAATAAAATCAATAAAAAAAGAAGAAAGAAAAAAGAACATCTCCAACCTGTTGAGCAGCCTACAGACTCTGCAGTGTGTTTCAGGTTTCGGACTTTACTGCATAGTGGACTTTGGTAATGTAGCTGTATCTGGATCATCTCTGCTGCTCCTGATCATCTCTGCTGCTCTATGTAACCCCTCACTCATATTCCTGTAAGTAACCTGTGCTGGTTTGAATAAGAGTGGTCTTCATAGGCTCATACATTTGACTGCTTAATCACCAGGGAGTGGGTCTCTTTGATAGGATTAGAAGGATTAGGAGGTGTAGCCTAGTTGGAGAAAGTATGTTGCTGAGGGTGGGTTTTGAGGTTTCCAAAGCCCAGGCCAGGTCTCTTTCTCTTTCTCTCTTTCTCTCTCCCTCTCTCCCCCCCCCCCCCACCTCGTAGACCAGGATGTAGGACTCTAAGCTACTGCTCCAGCATCTGCCTACCACGATGCTCCTTTCCATGATAATGAACTAAACCTCTGAAACTGTAAGCAAGCCCCCAATTCAATGCCTTAGTCATGGTGTTTCTTCACAGCAACAGAACAAAGTCTAAAACTTTAGCCCAATAAAATTCATTGGTTCACCAAGCTGAACTCTGATGTTGTCCATACTTTGGTCTGTGGTGGGCTCCTGATATGGGATGAGTAGAGGTTGTGTGTTGCATCTACTCAGGAAAAGCCCGTCAGACAGCACAGCAGAGAAAGGCGCTTTATTCAGTGCAGGAACATTGGAAAGAGGAACAAAGAGGTCCAGTGCCACTTCAAGTCCCTCTTTCCAGGTCCCGACAGGCAGTTTAGGTTTAAACTGCGGGCAAGAGGTGTGTATAGCTAGGTAGTCCTGGCCACGTGGGCCTGCTTATCTTGGTCGTCTGGTCTTCGACTCTCCTGCCAAGGTGATCTGACAGGTGTCAGATCTGTGGGACATCTCTTTCTAGGAAACTAGTTCCCCCAAAGGCCACCAGGCTTCGGGCTTTTTCTTCTCCCAGTATAAGATGCCCGGGGAAATTCCAATTTCTAGGAGTCCATTATTTCAATAGTCTTATAGCTAAAGAGAGTTTCTTTAGAATATCTTCATTCCTGCCTGGACGTAAGTTATAGATCCTTTAAGGTCCCCCAGGCTGTCACAGGGTGGAACCTTGTCCAAGTAGCTTTCACCAAGATGGGTTGGGGTAGGGGTGGAGGAGTGGAGGGGGGGTAGGGTAATGGTGAAAGGGGAGGGGAATGGGGGAGGCGAGTTGAAGCACGAGCTGCCACCTTGTTAAGAGACTGGGGACAGTTGCTGAGATCTCCCTAAGCAGGGTGGGGCCTGTGGAGAGCATTATCTTCTTCCAGTCAGTCAGCATGCACCACCCTGAGAGGCCTCACTCTCACCACTTTAGACCTTGAGCTAAAAGAGTCTCCAAAGGCAAGGAAGCCACTGACTGCTGGAGCCCTTCACCTGAGAAGGAGGAGCAAAGGTGATCCTGGGTTCAGAGGAACCTGGTTCAATTCTCACGTGTGCCACATCTCGCTTTATGATGGTGTGTTGCTCTGTTAACTAAAAACAGGCCTGATCTATTATTTTGTTTTTAAATTTTATTGCATTAATATTGCATTGCCTTTATTTACTTATTGTGTGCATGTGTGGGGGTACATATGTGGAGGTCAGAGGACAACCTGAGGGAGTCAGTTCTTTCCTTCCACCATGTTGGTCCCAGAGATGGAACTCTAGTTGTCAGGATTGATGGCAATCACCTGAGTTTTCACATTGGCCTGGTCTATTCTTTTTGGTTTGTTTTATTTTGACAAGGTCTCACTGTGTATACCAGGCTTTCCTTGAACTCACAGAGATCTGCCTACCTCCAGCCTCTGAGGGCTAGAATTAAAGGCAAGGGCCTCCACAGCCAACTCTGATCTATTCATTTCACAGAGTTCTCAAAGTAGCAGTTACCAGCTCAGCTCAAATGTCACATCCCTTCTCTCCCCTCCTTTTGCAGGGCCAAGTCCCAGGAAGCAGAGAACAGCAGGGTGGGGGGAGGGAGTGGGGGGGTCACAACCTACATTCTAGAGGCTTTCTGTCCACCTTTGAACTCCAGGTGGTTGCAGATGACCCAAGGCCATTGGCCAACACCCTCCACATCCCACCAGGTCCTGGGCGGGGCTGGGACCTGCTTGCCTGGAGCTTGGCTTGTACAGTTCTCCACTGCTCAAGCGGTGTGGTGAGCTCCAACCACCCAGCCTGGGGGACCCAGCTCCAGAAGAACAACATACAAGGACATGGCTGCCAAGGCCCAGGGTCAGCAGGCTGCTTGCTCCATCATCCCCTCATTGGAGAAGGAGGGCGGTGCAACATTCTCTAGACCTGGTGAGCTGGGGTCTGTGGGCCAGGGAGGAGGCAGGGCATGGCAGAAGAACAGAGTAGGTGTCCTAAACAACTCTCCCAGCAAGGACTTAGCCCAGCTGCTCCGGCTCCTTTCTCGGGAACCCCAGAAGCCCTTCTAGACAGGCTTCCTCCAAGCAAGTACACACCCTCTTTCCCTTTATTTATGTGCATGTGTGAATTCATGCCTGGTGTGTGTGTGTGTGTGTGTGTGTGTGTGTGTGTGTGTGTGTGTGAGAGAGAGAGAGAGAGAGAGAGAGAGAGAGAGAGAGAGAGAGAGATACAAGAGCTGTCAACCACAAGTGTCGTCTGCCTAACTTTTTTGAGAGTCTCTTGGCCTGAAGATCACTAGATTTAGCTGGTCAGAGAGCCCCAAGGATTATCGGTCTCTGTTTCTCTGAAGCTGGGTGCACCTCTAAATCTGGCTTTGTTTGTGTATGGGGGGAAGTTTTGGGAATCAAATTCTGGTCTTCATACTTGCATATCAAAAACTTTACTCATTCACCCAGCTATTTCCCCAGCCCACCCCGTTCTTTTTGGATTACAGGCAAGAAGAAAGGAACTGACAGTGTATTGTTTGCTTATGGAGTGAGCTTGACCCGAAAGTGTGGCTCACAGTGCAAAGCTAACCAACGGAGTAATAGCAATAATAAGGACATCATTGTCAGGAGCAGGACTCTGTGTCCTTGTCCTCGTGGTAAAGGAGGGAGTAGGCTAGAGCCTTGGGTTGTTTGTTTTGTTTTATATAGGAGTAGAATGTGGTGGTGTTTGTACATGTATGTGCTTACATGTGGAGGCGTGAGGTCAGCCTGAGGTGTTGTTCCACAGGATGCCCCTACCTTGTTTTCTGAGGCAATGTCTCTCACCGTGCTAGCCTAGAGCTTACCAAGGAGGCTGGCTTATGAGCCCCGGAATCTGCCTCCTAGAGCTGACATTACGAATTTGTGCCATTATGCCTGACTTTTTTTTTTAATGTAAATTCTTAGGGATCATACTCCAGCCCTCATGCTTGCAAAGCAAGTACTTTACTGACTGAGTCATCTCCTCAACTTCCCTAGACAGACTTTCCAGATCCAGCACTGTGTGTGGGCAGTGCTCCCAGGGCCATCAGCGAGCTCCAGACACTGGTTCTTGTCTGCCCAGGGCAGGGGCCAGCCTTGGCACTTCGCCTCGCTCTCTGGAACACTGTGTGACACCTTGCCAGCACTATAATCTAATGGATAGAGAAATTTCAGAATGGCCATAGGGGCTCTGAGATGTGTTTGCAGGGCATGTTTTGACCCTGGGACCCTTGAATGAGATTAGAGAAGGTTCTAGGCCCTGGGGCAGACAGAATAAAGAGCTGGGGGAGGGATTGCAGAACAAAGAAGGGACCCTCTAGCCAAGAGAAAGTTCAAGATGCTCTTGGGAGCTCTGGGCTTCTGGGAACCCCCTAAGAGTAGCATTCCCTCCACAGAGCACAGAATTCTGCTTCTTTATCCCACTGTACCTTTAAGGGGAAAAAAAAACATTTATTGTGTGTGTACACAAGCTTGAACAGTACACATATGGAGGTCAGAGGACAACTCTTAGCAGTCGGCACTCTTCACTCTGTAGGTTGCAGACTGAACTCGGGTTAGCAGGAATTGCATTTACCCACTGAGCCATCTGACTGGGTCTCCCTTGATAATTTAAGCAGCTGGTCTAGGGCCATACTTGAGGCCCAGACAGTTGTACTTCCTCCCTCTCTAAATCTTGTCTCCCTGATACCCAGGGGTTTCCTGGAAAACAGGATTCTCTGAATTCCTCAAAGTGACTTCAAAGGAGGCTTGGTGTCTCACACCTGTAATCCCTGCTGTGACCCTGGGAACGGAAGGTTGCTACAAATTCAAGGCCAGTCTGAGATACTTAGGGAGTCACTGTTTCCAAAACAGTTGGTGGCTCAATTGGTAAAGCCTTGCTAAACAAGCTTGAGGATCTAAACTCTGGTCATCAGCAACCATTTGTAAAAAGCCAACACAGCATGCATGTAATCCCAGCGCAAGGGTAGGAGGCAGGAGGGCATCCCAGGTGTTCCCAGTCTGTTTAGCCTAGCTGAGAGCTCCAGGTTCTTCAAGGGACACTGTTCAAAAATAAAGTGGAGAAGCAATTGAGGAAAAGACCTCACTTTAATCTGTGGCCCTCACACACATACAAGCACGTTTGTGCATGCACCCCTCCCCCCCATAGACAAATACCTCCAAGGTCCCTCACCCGCCTGCCCACCTGCTGCAAAAGTCAAAACCCCTTATCAGCAGTTAATGGGATAATCCTTCTGACCTCTAGGAATGTCCCTTAAGTCAGGAAAGCCACACTCACTTCCGTAACTGAGTGTGAAGTTAACCCCCAGCAGAAGTCTGAAACAACATTGTGTTGTGCCCTAGTGTGTTGCTATACAACAAAGCTGGGGACGTTGTGTGTTGGGAGAGTAGCATTAGGCAGTGTCCTAGGGCTGGGGACACCTTTGACAGGGAAAGGTGGCATCTTGGAACTCAGAGAAGTGTGTAGGATTCTAGGTTAGCCAGTAATTCCCAGGAAGCCATGACCGCCCAACACAAAACCAATGGGGCTTGAAACCTGCAGACTTCTGAGGGCAGGTCAAAAGTCATCTCTTAGGGGAGTAAGGGATGGAAATGTGACCCAGCTACAGCTACCCCCACATTCCTTTCCCGTTGTAAACCTGTGCACACTTGCTGTTGTTCCTGCTTTAACTGCAGACAAGGGAAGAAACCCACCACTTGTCACCTTGGGCTCTGCTCACCTGGGCAGCCCTAGTCTGCCTCCTAAACTACCCCCATGACCTTGATCATAAACTACACAGGGACTTGTGTTCTTCAAGTGGGGGAGGCGGGCAGAGGTCACGATGTCTGTCTTCCCACTCTTTCTCCTAGTGTGTGTGGTGGGGGTGGGGGGTCGGTTCTGCTCACTTTAATGTGGGCAGACCAGGAAGTAACAAGACCGGCTCTGAGACTCCCTAGGGGAATGGAGGAGGACGGTGGCTGGTGGTTTCCTCCACTTGCAGTGCAGGGCGGGGACCGAGAGCCTTGAGCTCGCGATTGGGGGCGGGAGGGGTGGCACTACTGGATAAGCGGCAGAGAGCAGGCGGGTGGCCACCACCCGGCCAGGTCCGGCCCCACCGGCGGGCGGGGCGCGAGGAGAGGAGGAGTCTAGGGCCGAGCCACTGCTGGCGACCTGCAGCTGCCACGGCTCCTCCAAGCGGCGGGCCGCCGAGGTGAGTGACCCTCTCCACATTCGGGTGCACTGTCCCCGGGACCCCTGGCGCGCTCCTGCTGATCGGGCAACCTCGTCCCACAGGACCAAGCCACGCGAGCCTGGTGGCAGAAGATCCCTGCGGGGTAGTCACAGACAAGGGGGAAGCAGGCTCCAGAGTCCATGTTGCACTTGTCAACCACCCTCCGGGCAGCCCGGGACTACCATGGGTGCCACGTGCTCTTCGTTTTTTGTTCAGCGGCTTTCTGGGGAGGAAGTACCTAGTACCCAATTGGCAGGTCTGCCCAGTGCCCGCCTCTGCCCGCAGAGCCTTAGTCTGGAAAGTTCTTCGTCTTGCCCACAGAAACCCAGGAGCCGGTTGCCGGCAGGAGTGTAGTGGTAACTTTGGTCACTATGGTTAGCTAAAGTGAATGTTGTGTCTTACGCTGTTTGGGTCAACAGGCAACGTGTGCTGGTGCGGGCAGGGAGGGGTTGGGTGAGGGTGGTAAAGGGCACCAAGAAGTCTAACACGTGTTCAGAGTCACTTCTGAAACAGGCTCCAGAAGTAGGGGTTAGCGAAATTCCCTTGGGAGGTGTGTCTGCCCGGCAGAGTGCTGCCATGACATAATCGGAAGCCAACATCTCTCAGGCACTTGCTAGGGGCTCTGCGTGCGCTAGTCCAGCCACTCCTGGAAGTCAGGACGCCCTGTTCTTATTTCTGGTTATTTGGGGGAATGCTGAGCCTTCTAGATCCCTGGTGTTTTACAAGGACACACAGGTAGCACGTAGTAGAAGCTGCAGGTTTTCTGGACAAAGGGGTCTTCTAGAAGCAGGCCAGATCCTCAGAACGTCTGGACAGCCCAATGAATGCAGTGCTGGGTGGCACAATGTCCCCAAGACCAAAGGGTGTGCCATTCAAGTCACTTGTGCCGGCTATGCGTAGTGTGTCTGTGTTGAAGCCAGAGGTGGATGCTGGTGTCTTCCTTTATTGGTGTGCACATTTTAAAAGGTGGGATCGCTTACTGAACCCGGAGCTCACCAACTGTCTAAGCTGTCTGGCCAGCAAGCCCTGGGAATCCCTGTCTCCACTTCCCCAACACTGCCATTACAAGTGTAAATGAGTGCACTAGCTATTCACCTGCCTTCTAGGCATTCGAACTCAGTTCTTTGTGCAAGCACAGGAAACACTTCACTGATTGAACCATCTCCCCTGCAAAGGATGTCAAAAACACAGATGCCCAGTCCCCCTGGCAACCACCTGAATCAGTCAGAAGAAGCACATGGAGGGCACAGCTGTGTGTGTCACCAGGGGCTTGCACAGGAGTTGACCGCAAGCAAATGATTAATCAGTGTCTGGTGGTTGCATAGATGGAATGGGACAGGCGAAGTCACTGGGGGAAGAGGGGGCGGGAAGGCTTTCTGCAAGAGGCCTTGGAATGGGATCGTCAGGGAGGCTATTGGCCTCATAACCAGCTGGGAGCTCAGCCTGGCCCAGCTGGTCACATGAAGTTTGACTGGACTTCCCCTAAGCCTGCTGAGGTCTTCCAGGCCTGGTCTGCTTAAACTTGTATCTCTCCATCCTGAAGACATCAGATGTCAGGACCCGGCCTGTCCTGCCTTCAGTCCTTGTTTTATGGCTCTTCCTTCCTCAGGCTTATCAGAGACAGGGTTTCAGGGTGTTAAAAAGTGAAAGTTCTTGAGCGGAGTCCAAAGCCACAAGCCTTCACAGCACAAGGCAGGTATCCACTGATAGGGGAGTCTGGCTTTGCAGTCAGCAAGAGGGAGTCTGAACCCACACTGAAGTCGTCTGGGTACCTGAACTTGGTTCTTCAATTGTTGAGCCTTGCCCAGGGCTTTGGACACTACATCCCCAGAAGGCAGAGGGAGTGGTGGCCCTGGGCAGTAATTCTTTATCACTCTGAACCGCCCGGACTTTAAGTATCAGACCCCTCCCTCTGCTCCCGGGGATTTGAATATTAATGTTTGTGTTTGTATTCATGTCTGTGTTGAGGCGTGTGGGTATACGTATGTGTGCATGTACGTGTGCATGTACGTGTGTGTGTGTGTGTGTGTGTGTGTGTGTGTGTGTGCTCACATGAGCTGAGCGTGGAGACCAGAGGTTGACCTCAGCGGTCATTCCTCAGAAACAATCTTGTTTTTCAAGACTGGCTCTCTCACTGCTCTGAGACCTGCCAATTCAGGGAGGCCAACTGGCCAGGGAGCCCCAAGGTCTGTCCGTTTCATCTGCTTCCTCCAGCTCTGTGATTACAAGTGTGTATCACTATGCCAGGCTTTATGTGGGCTCTGGGATTGAACTCAGGTCCTCATGCTTGCAAGGCAAGTAGTTTATCAAATGAGCTGTTTCCCCACGTAGATTTGAGAGTTAATCTGGTTGGAACTTCTGGGTTCTTTTGCTCTTTGGTAGACCACTGGGGCCCAGAGCGGACTCCGAAATGCCCTTCTCTGTGACAGGCCTGGCCCTAGCTCCAGGCCCCAGGAACCCTTCTGAGAGTCTGGACACCTGCCTCCAGCACAGGAAGGGTTTCTCTGCACTTCCTGCTGCTGCAGACAGAAACCTTAGTAGGCCGGGGCAGGGGTGGAAGGTCTTCTGGGACTTGAGTTCTCTGCCTTCCCGTTGAAACTGGATCTGCCTCTGGGTGCCTTCCCTTTCCTGCAGAGCGCTCGGGACTTGCTGGGTTGGGCAGGCAAGAGCTGAGTACCTAAGTGTTCTATGGAATCTGGCGAGTCTCTGAACAAGGAATGGGCCTCTGGATTTCGAAGAAGGAGGTTTGTCCTTTTAGAACCTATGTTTGCACCTTTCCTCCTTTGTGAAGGGATAGATGTGCGCCTCTATTTTGTGATGTGTGAAGACATGTGTGCGGCGTGGGTACATGTGTGGAGATCAGAGCCTCTCCACCTATGTCTTTACAAGGTCATGGGCTCACTGGGCTGGTGCAGAAAGCCCTCTACCCGCTGATCCATCCTACCCACCAGCATGCCTGTAGGAAACTCCTACCCCACCCACGAAACTCCATCCTAATCAGGTTGTGAAGGTTATGAGTGGTTGGCCCCGGGAAGCTCGGCCTGCTCTCCGGCCCTCTCCACCTCTCACAGCGCCCTCCAGCTCATCACCCTTCCATCCTTGGCCTGCCGTGCACTGATGCCATCCTATCCAAAATGGCAATCCTCTTTCCTGAGCACTTAGCTTCCCACACACCCGAGCCTGGACCGAGCAGTCTATACACACAAGTTCACTGCACCTTGAGACTCTTAGGAGATGATGTTCTCCCAACCACACGATTTCTTTTCTCAGGGGCAGACTAGCCTCCAGCCTCTTTAACCCCAAACCAGGCTCCTTACCGCTCGCTCTATGCCTGCCCAAATTCTGCTTCATTAATTATTCATTCCAACATTTAGCGATACTAACTTGATGTCAGGCCCTCAGACCAGCAGACTTGAGACTGCCATTTGGTACACTCCCAGGCTCTCCCATGTCCTCTATAATTCTGAATACAAGTAAGGAGAAGCCTTCTCTTACGTGTGCCTCATTCTCCAGAGCACATCTTGGAGTAGACCTCTGTCCAGTTGCCCACCACACATCCCCACCCATCACCTTGGTCACCCATAGGAGCAGCCGTGAATATCCCCGTTCAGTAGACATTCCTTCCATGCTGGAAACTAACACAAGGCTGGAGCCTGCTAGGCATGCGCTTAGCTAGGCATGCGCCTGCTAGGCTTCCACTGAGCTGCTCCCTGGCTCCCATTGCTTGTTTCCGAGCCTCCTTAGCATAGGAGGTGAATCTGTACAAACAAGAAGATGGCCCCAAGAGCATCACACCAGCCAGTGACACAAACTAGAGGAATATGAGGCCAGTGAAGGATGGAGTGAGCGGTCCCAAGCTATGTGAAGAGACAACAAGGCCCTCCTGGGGTTGGAGATGGGGACCATAATGCACCTGTGTTTTCAGGGTCTCCATGAGAGAAGACCCAGGGAGCAGGTGGAACCCTAAGAAACCGGAGAGAGAATTAGTCAGCTCCTTTCCCCTCCACCCAGCAGGTATTCCTTCCTGGGAGGTGTCGCTTCTGTTCAGAGCAGCTTCTCCAGGGGAACCTGGAGATCACCAGCAGCCTTGACTGGGATACAGTATGCTTTAGGCCCCTGTTCTGAGTCGGGAATTCTGCACCAAGTCCTGCTGCTCCAGCTCTCTGGGTGATACTGGGGCTCACTGGTGATGGAGAGTTCTCCTTGAGCCCCACTGACCCCACAGGCATCTTCCAGCAAGCAAGCACAGCTCAGAGTGAGGGACTGTGGGAGATAACGCACAGGTCTCCATCCTCAGCTGATGCTGTCCAGGGAACATGTGGTACCTCCCAGCAGCAGCGAGCAGATCCAGACATGTACAAACAATAGTACCCGAGTAACTTCTGTCTGTAAGGGTGTCTGTAGCCAATGTTTTACTTAACATTCAAAACACAGAGGGAACACTCACTGGTGGTGTAGCCCGGCTGGAAGAGTGCTTACTTAGCATGGGAAGCCTTGGGCTCCAACCATAGAACCACATAAACCAGGCACAGTAGAGCATGCCTGTAATCCAAGCACTTGGGCGGTAGAGCCTCGAGGATCAAGAATTCATAGTTATTCTTTACAACACAGGGAATTTAAGACCAATCTGATCTACAGAGTTTCCCCATCAGAGTGGGAAAGAAGCCTGCCCAAGGTCACATGTTAGCATGTTGTTGAACTCAAGTTCATACTCAAGACTGTCTTAGTGCAGCTGCCAACTGCTAACCCAGCCTTATTTGTCAGAACAGAGTGGGTAAATGCTGTCCAGGGTTACAGGAGCTGATAGGTGCCTTAAATATTATCCAACAGCATGGGTTGGATCTCCAAAGAAGGAGGACTTGGGTGGGTGTAAAGCATGTTAAAACTCAGATGGAAGTAATAGACTAAGTGAAGTGTGTGGGGGTCACAGGTCTGGGCATGGAAGGATGAGAGTACACACCAGTCTCTGTATTGGCCTGTGCTGGACTCCGGGAGCTGTCAGAAGCTAGCCCTGCCCTCCAGAGGCTTTAGCAGTGTTAGGGATAGGTGCGGAGGACTGCCGCACAGACAGCAGTGTGGGCCCTGCTCTGGTGGTTGGTCTGGGACGTGGTGTGTGTGTCAACAGCTTTCACTAGACTGCAGAGTTGCTAGTTCTCTGACAGGTTGAAGATAATCAGATATGTCCATCCACAAGCCCAGATAGCCTGATTCCCTTCAACAACATAGAAGTTTCGTGAACTCTGGGCTGCCCTTGCAGCCTTGGGAAGCGGCGGGAAGCCACCAGCAGCGGGTGGAGGATGCCTTTATCTACCATTTCAGATAATGCTATTCTGATTGTAGAGCTGTCTGTCATCGTTCCGCCATGGGCATTGTCTGGCATGCGGTGACAGAGCAGCCTCCTCTCTGAGCACAAAATGCTGAGAGAATCATCGCTAGGCTGGTGACAGCCGTGGTGAATGCAATGGATTACCCTGTGAGAAATTGATCAGTTGCTACTATCTGTAACCATTATGCTTGCTTTGCACCTTGCAGGGTCTCGGTGGCTCTGCCTCTGCCAACCCCCCCCCCCCCCCGTTTATGTTGGATGACATTTATTCATTTTATGCATCCTGGCTTCAGCTGGCCATCCTGCCTCAATTCCTGTAGCAAAGGCACTGGAGTCTGAGCCACTAATTACTACAGTGAGGTTTCCTCCCCAAACAGGAAGTCTCCAGCAGAATTGCTCTCTCAGGGCTCTCTCTAAGGGAGCATCAGTCACCCCTCCCAGGCCGGTCCTGTGGCCAGCTGTAGGCGGGCAAGCTGAGAGGGGAGGTGTCCCAGTCACCCACACCCTAGAAGGCCTGTGACCACCCCACTTCTGAAAAACCACAGTCAGGCTGCCGAAGGAGGACGCTTTATGGCTTGCAGAGGGGCTGTCTAGGGACTCACCTGAAGGCCCGATGTCGCAGCTGCCCGTTGCCAGCGGTAAGTCTGATCAAGGCTCTGAGGTAGCCACCTCATTCACTCACTAGTACACCACCCCCTTGCCCACTTGAGAGAGTTACCCTGATGTGTGGATTTGCCAGAGTTCAGAGAGGGCAGTGTTTCCCCGAGGGTACACAGCCTCAGGTGGCAAAGAGCACAGGAGAGGGGGTCTTGACAAAAGTGGGAGACTGTCTGCTGTGCACACTTCAAGACCCCTTTTCAGGGAGAGCATTCAGGCAGCAAGTACAGGAGCCTGTTCAGAGTACAGGGCTTCAGTTTCCACACACAAAGCAGTAGCCTTGTGGGTTTTAGTGTGTGTTGCTTTAAAAAAAAAAAAAAAGTTAATGTTCTTGTATTTCTGAGGAATGTGGGCCTGCTGGGAATTATAAATTTTACTTAATTGGTAACCATTTCTGCCTTGGTTTATCACAGAAATGCTGGCTGCAAGTAATCGAACTGGATTTTTCTAGAAGGATTTGAAAAGCTAGATGTTTGTAAAAGCCCTATCAATTATTCATCCACTTTTATTTTGCAAAGTGATGTGGGGAGAAAATTTTGTTTTGTGTCAGACCAAACCTGCGCACATGAGTGTGTGTGTGTGTGTGTGTGTGTGTGTGTGTGTGTGTGTGTAGTGGGAGTGGGAGACTGGTTTATACACATGAGCTTCGCTTTCTCTTCGGTAGAAAAAAAAACCTGCCTTCCTTTAAAAAACCATAATGATTTTTATGATGTCTAGATAACAATTCCAGGTAGTATTACAAGAAATGTAATAGCAAAGTGTTTTAAGAGTCCATCAGATAGGAGGAATGCCCACAGAGAATGCAGAAGTGTGCCACTTAGAATGTGTTTATCTATTATTAGCTGTTTTATTTTCTTTTGTTTGGAGCAGAGCCTCTGCTGCCCAAGCCGGTCTCTACCTTGTGTAACTAAGATGACTTTAAACTTCTCATCCTCCTGCCTCTATACCTCCTACATGAGGATGGCAAGCACACACCACCAGGCCATTTGTATGGTTCCGGGGATCGAACCCAGGGCTTCATGTGTGTTATTTATATAGGTGCTCTACCAGCCGCCCTACAGCTCCAGATCTGCTGCCAGCCTTTAAATGCTTATTTGAGACTCATGGTCTCTTTTCTCTTCCCCTTGCTTTGGGGAGTAGAAGTAGGTATTGGGTAAGGAGAGAGCCTAGGGTTCCCAAGCTTGACAGAATAGGAAGGAGCGAGATCCTGGGTTTGAGCTAACCCCAGTTCAGGACCTAGGATGGAGGACAGCCCAACTTTACAGGAACAGCCAGAGGAGTGACTGGGAAAGGTTCCCAGCAGCGCATAGAGAAGATAAAGGACACCGGAAGGAAACAGACAGGAATCTAGAACCAGTGCTGGGCAGGTGACATCTGTAACACCCACATACAGAGCCACCGTCTTTACCGGCCAAAAGATCAGTTGGATGCAGAGACTAAATCAAAGCAACTCTGGGTCCAGGAGGAAGTCCCTTAACCTGTCTGAGCCTTGCTTTGGGATGCACAAAGTTTAAGCAGTGACTGTTGTCTGTAGATCATATCACAGCACGCATCTGAGGTTGTGGTTGCTGCAGTGAATCTGGTCTTCTCTAATCTCTTAGCGTTTGACCCTGGGGATCTGGGCTGTATGGGTACCAGACACATACAGAGTGCTGGGATCTGCTGGCTGCCTCCCTCAGTAGCTTATGCCCCAGGGAAACCCTGGATCACTACGTGGGGAAGGCATGTGGCAGAAATGGGGAGAAGGAGTCATCCTTGAGAATGGCTTCCTCTGCATAGCAAGGGTGTAATTTTCACTCAGGCTGAGCAGGCAAGCCCCAGCTTAATGATGGCCTGACATGGTGATACAAAAACAACAACATTCAGTAGAAACTGTACTTCAGATTTTCAATTAGGAACTTTTCCCAGGCATTTTAAACTTACAGTATCATCAGTTTACAATGGATTTGCTGGCTGCAACCCTACCCTAAATCAAGGAACATCTGTGTCTTCAGGGCTTTGAAATGAGCAAGAGTTATGTGTGTCACTTGTATATGTCTGTATGTTCACACATGTGAGATTATATATAATCACATTCACATGGAAGTCAGAGAACTTTCTCAGTCACCCTCCACTATATATTGAGGTTGAGGCAGAGCCTGTGACTTGAACCAATTGCTTCCCAATTCTGTTAATCTTACCGGGAATCCCTGTCCCTCTCTCTGGGATTACAGGCAGGCTGCCACTCCTGTCTGGCGTTACCTGGGGATTTAAACTCTGGTCTTTCTGCTTTCCAGGCATGTTCTATACTCCTGAGCCATCTCCCCAGCCCAGAAAGACTTTTTTGACATTAGTACTCGGCACCTCCTATGTGAATTACTCAGATCAGAGGGCGTTAGGTCTAACATTGACATAAATCTGTGGGAAGGGATGGTGGGAGGCTATGGGCTTCCCAGCTCTAAGGGAAGGAAGGTACCTGGAACTGGACACTTGCTCCATCCCTGTGGCAGAAAGCCTACGGGATCAGAGAACAAAAGCATTGATTTTGTCTTAAAGAGGAACTGGGAAGCTTCTCCTCTTCCTTCTCTTTAAAAATGCAGGTGTGTGTGTGTGTGTGTGTGTGCTCACGTGTTTTCACTAACAAGTGTGTGTGTGCTCATGTGTGTGTTGGGGATTGTATATGGAGGCCATAGGGATACATCAAGTGTCACCTTCGGAAGCTCACCAGTTAACCCAGAGACAATCCTGTCTGCCTCCCCAGCACTGGTATTACAAGTCCTTGACACCATGATCCACTTTGTATGCGGGTGCTGGAGATCATGTTCTGGGCTTCACACTTTTTAGGCAAGCCCTTTACCAACTGAGCCATGTCCCCAGCCTCAGCAGCCAGGCCTTCTGTTGGCCTTGTAACTGGCAATCTTAGTTGTAAACTTGACTGGACTCGGAATCAGACCATTTTGAAAGCTGCTGGACTGAGCTGCAAAGGACTTCATTTTGGTTTTGGCTGGTTTCGTTGCTTGTTTGTTTGTTGAGACAGGTTCTCATTATGTAGCCGTGGTTAGTGAAGAACTCACAATGTAGACCAGGCTGTCCTCAATCTGACAGCGATCTGCCTGCCTCTGTCTCTAAAGTGCTGGGATTAAAAGTGTGTGCCATCATGCTAGACTGAGAGACTCTCTTGATCAGATTATCTAAGTTGGGAAGACTCAACAGTAAATGTGGGTGGAACCTTCTGGTGGCATCCCGTAAGAGGACGCAGGACAAGGGAACACTTGTTGCCTGCTGCCTCGCTCTCGCTGGCATGTTCACTCATCTTTCTGCTGCAGCACCTCCGGCGATGCTAGAACCAGCGTCTTTGAATTTCCATCATAGCCTAAAGACCAGGGCTCTCCGGGAGTCCTCCTGACCGTTAGGGACAAATGGGGACTGCTGAGATACCCAGCCGGCAGACTGAGGACCTCCTGGTCTCTCTAGCATGAGGTAGCCACTGTTGGGTTACCAAATGATCCTGATTTCTCTCTCATGAGGAACAAGTAGTTTAGTGACACTGTACATAAAACCTTTGGCCATATGGGGGGGAAAATGTAGAAGATAAAAATGCTGGCTGGAGACTTCCAGAATCTCCAGATAAAGTGACAGAAGAAAAGAGGGAACTCAACCCTGAAATCTCCAAGCTCCAGACACACACAGACAGGCTGAAGTTTCTTAGGTGTGTCCTGGAAGAAATCTCTCCAGAAGCAATAAAGTTCAAGTTGCCAGAAATCAGACCAGGCTGACTTCCTTCCAGACCTCAGGCCCCAACCCTGAAGGGTGTCAGCCAATACAGGACATTGAGAACAAAATGGGGACCTTGTGGTTCGTGGTGGAGATGTGGGGGAGGACCCTAAGGTGGCTGAGGGCATTGAATCTTCAGATTTCTTCATCTGAGGGAGTAGCTTCTCCCTTAGAAGATGTGCCCCCTCCTTTTTCTGCAGGATTGCCCTCTTCACCCTTGCTGGCCAAGACAATGCTGATGTCCCTTAGTTCCCGCAGACCATTGTCTCTAGAGCGTAATGGGACGCCAGGCTAAGCAGGCTCCTAGAGCAGAAGCAAAGCGCGGTCCATAAAGAGGTGTGCTATCAGTGTGCTATTTTGTGCGAGCGGAAGTATGAGGAATTGTGCAGGGGTGGATGCTAAGGGTAAGGCATAGTGGTGGAAGCAACAGAAGCGGACCAGGCGGTGTTCATGGATATGAGCTCATTAGGCAAAGATCCTAGGTTTAAAACGGACCATCGTACAGTTAAATAAAGTGCTGAGCATGGCAGGTCTCAGCGTTAGTGCCGGTGCTCTCGAGGCAGAGGGAGGTGGAGCTCTGAATTTCAGGCTAGATAGGACTACTTCAGTGTTCTCAACCTTCCAAATGCCGCGACCCTTTAAGGCAGTTCCTCCTGTTGTCATAACCCCCCCCACCACCACCACCACCACCACTGCAAGGCTATTTTCGTTGCTACTCCATTACTGTGATTTTGCTACTGCTGTAAACTGTCATGTAAATATCTGATATGCGACCTCCAGAGCAAAAATAGAACAGACCTCGAGTTTTGTTAGTTGGAGAGAAGAAGATATGCAGGCAAAAAAAGATTAATTCAAAAAACTAAACATGATCTCAGAGTTCTGATCGGGAGGCACTAGAAACAAGGGATGGGTGCCACAGCCTTTATATTTATTTGTAGTATTTAAACTCATTTGTGCAGTGCCTGGGTGGAAGTTAGTGTCTAAAATTGTCACTGCGTGGCTGTGGTATAGAAACTTGGTGAACCCCAGAGCAGTCAGGGATTTTCAAGGAGGTACGTGGAGCCTTGGTAACCACATCTGAGGTTGTTCCCTGCCTTCCATGTGCAACCACAGGCACGGAGCTGGGGGTGGGGTGGGGAGAGAGCAAGGAGGGAGGGAGGGAGGGAGGAGTTGGCTAGTTCATCACCACTGGGATGCAGAGCCCCAGCTAGGTTCTGGGAAAATAGCTAAGAGTCACAAGCACACCCCGCCCACGGCACAGAATCCAGAAGTCCCATTATTCAAGCAAATATTAATTGAGCATCTCCTGGATGTCAGGCGATGGGTTAAGTGATAGAGGTGCGTGTATGGGTAAGGAGGAGCCTCCACCTGGCTCAGGGACAGAGGAGTGAGCCAAAAGGTGAGGCGGTCAGTAAGGAGACAGAGGGGCCCAAGGCTCCCCTCTGCCCTGGTCCAGTAGGAAAGCAAGAGCCAGTCCTGCTGTTAGTCCTCTGAGAAAGCCTCCTCTGGTCCATGGCAGAGCTGGGGAGTGGCGGTATGATCTGGTCCTCCCCGAACATCTGGAGAGTGTGGAAGCCAAGTTCAGTGTCCTTTGGAGTCCAGAAGGAGTGGCTCTTCAGGGCCAGGGGAGTTTCCCCCAAAGACTTTCTAGGAAAGGAACTCTAGACAGAACAGGAGGAAGTGATGTCATCAAGCTTGAGCCCAAGGAGGAGGGCCAGCTGCTGTCTTTGTGTGTCTTGACTACCTCTGCCTTCTTTCTACCCCCACGCTTCCCAGCTCAGGATCAAAGCTGGACTAACCCTCTTTTTCTGATTTTGCGAATCCCTCCCCATGGCAAGGGAAGAGGCAGACACAGCCTTTGGGGCACATGGGCTCCAGGTTTTGCAGTTCCAGTTTCCCCAGGGAAGCAGGAGACTGCCTCATCTCAGGAGCTGAAGCTGCAGGTCCGGTGCTGCTTCTCCATAGCCTCCAACCTGACAGGAGGAGCTGGCTGATCCTCGGGCCCCTCTTGGAGTTCCCCTGGCACAGCTAAACTGGCCCTCCCTGGCTGTCCTGGTGCCTGGCCAGGCTCTCATTGAAATCCGTGATGGTTAACACAGATTGTGAACATGATAGGATCTAGAAACACCTAGAAGACTCCCTATATTTGCCTCTGCTGCCTTTGAGGGATTATCTAGATTCTGTTCAGATGGGAGGACCCAGTCCTGACAAAGGAGAAAGTGGGCTGGGCACCAGCAGTCATCTCTCACCTGACTGGGTACCATGTGACCACCCTCCTCTCTAGCCACCACCATCCCTTCAATGGAACCCTTGGACATGAGCCACAATAAACCCTGACTTCCCTAAGATGTTTTTGTCGTGATATTTTACCACAGCAACAGGGAAAGAAACTGAGTCTTTTGCTTCCAGCTGAATTGCAAAGCCTGCCCATCTCCGAAAATCTCCACTGTGGATCTTGTATCTTGTTTCTCTTGTGTACACCGTGGGGATTCAAGGAATGGCTGAGGGGATTCCTCTGAGAAGGCATGGCGGGTCTGAGTGCTGTTGAGCACTGCTGGGCCACAGGGGCGCTGTGCACATGGGTTACTCTAACGATACTGTGTGCTGATGATGCAGGAGCTGGCTCATCCCGAATCTTAGAGCCCCTGGCCTTAGTGCTGACGTCAGGGACACTCCCTTCCCTCTCCTGGCCAGCACTGACTATCACACTGAGTCTAATGGCCGAGGGGTGAAGTGAGCTGATCTGTTGAGTTCTGACTCTCACTGTTGAAGAAGTGAAATTGGATGGATGGGAGGTGGCCCATGTGGGTTCTTCAGCCGTCCTTCAGGGACATCCTCCCAGCCAGGGTATCTGCTAATGTCCTGGTCCTCCAGTTTTTGTGACTTCCTAATGCTACACTTCTCCCCAGCCTGCTGTGGGCCTGGTGACATGCGGGTGGCAGAAAAGGAGACCATCAAGTTTGCTTCTTTGGCTGAAGCGCCACCACATCCCCCATCCTCCTTTCCCCACATTTGTTAAGAGTGGTGTATTAGTGACCTTGCCCATCATTGTGACAAAGCCCCTGGAGAAGCAGCCCCGGGAAGAAAGGTTTATTTTGGTTCATAGTTTGGGGGTACATGGTGTAAAGGTGGGGAACGCATGGTCTCAGGAGCATAAAGCATCTAGTCAGGAGAGGAAAGAGATAGATGCTGTTGCGTACCCCATTTTCTTCTTTTAATTTATTCCAGGTCCAGCCCATGGGATGCTGCCCTTCACATTTAAAGAGGGTCTTTCCCTGCAGTTCATCTAATCCAGAAACTCCCTCACACATAGCCAGAGCTTTGTCTAAGGAGTCCAGGTCCTGTCAGGTTGATAGTATTGGAAGTTTATTAAAGTCAAGCAAATCAAACACTCTGAAGAGAGACTTGAGTAGGCTGGCCCAAGGCAGGGAAAAGCCTAGTAGGTTCTTGTTGTGGATTTTTAAAGAGATGCTTATGAATATTTATGGAGTAGGTAACATATTCATGGAGTGAGATGAATCTTCCTCCCCAGTCAGGTCAAACCAGTTATCCCTTTCAGGAATATATCCATCTTCTAAGAAATCCCATCAGGTGGTAGTGGTGGAACGCGCCTTTCATGCCCGCATTTGGGAGGCAGAGGCGTGCAGATCTCTTGAGTTCAAGGCCAGCTAGGGCTACAGAGGGAGTTCTAGGAGTAACCAGAGCTTTCTCAAAACAAACAAACAAATAAACGAACTCTTATAAACATGGGCTGGGGTAGTTGTCCAAAGCCACAATA
The DNA here is from genome assembly GCF_014885135.2 of Alexandromys fortis. Taxonomy (NCBI): domain Eukaryota; kingdom Metazoa; phylum Chordata; class Mammalia; order Rodentia; family Cricetidae; genus Alexandromys; species Alexandromys fortis. The sequence continues at coordinate 493,833 of NW_026068110.1, forward strand.
CAAGTGATACGATAATGATGTTAGGTCTTTCGAAGATGGACATGTATGGGAGAATGCCCTGTAGCCAAGAACTTCTGAGATCCTCCTGCCTGCACCTGCAGAGTGCTGGAATTGCCTTGCCCAGCCTGTGTGGTGCTGGTGCGCAAACATAGGGCATCGTGCATGCTGGCTGTGCTGGCTAGCTTTAAGTCAACCTGACAGGCTGGAGTCATTTTGGAAGATGAAGCCTCTGTTGAGAAAATGCCCCCAGCAGGTTGGCCTGTGGGCAAGTCTGTAGGGCATTTTCTTGATTGATATGAAAAGACCCACCCCAATGTGTATATATTCCACACTTTCTTCATCCATTCTTCCATTGAAGGGCATCTAGGTTGTTTCCAGGTTCTGGCTATTACAAATAATACTGCTATGAACATAGTTGAACAAATGCTTTTGTCATATGATAGGGCATCTCTTGGGTATATTCCCAAGAGTGGTATTGCTGGGTCCAGGGGTAGGTTGATCCCGAATTTCCTGAGAAACCGAAACACTGATTTCCAAAGTGGTTGCACAAGATTGCATTCCCACCGGCAATGGATGAGGGTACCCCTTCCTCCACAGCCTCTCCAGCAAAGGCTATCATTGGTGTTTTTGATTTTAGCCATTCTGACAGGTGTAAGATGATATCTCAAAGTTGTTTTGATTTGCATTTCCCTGATCGCTAAGGAGGTTGAGCATGACCTTAAGTGTCTTTTGGCCATTTGAACTTCTTCTTTTGAGAATTCTCTGTTCAGCTCAGTGCCCCATTTTTTAATTGGGTTAATTAGCATTTTAAAGTCTAGTTTCTTGAGTTCTCTATATATTTTGGAGATCAGACCTCTGTCTGTTGCGGGGTTGGTGAAGATCTTCTCCCAGTCAGTAGGTTGCCTTTTTGTCTTAGTGACAGTGTCCTTTGCTTTACAGAAGCTTCTCAGCTTTAGTAGGTCCCATTTATTCAATGTTGCCCTTAATGTCTGTGCTGCTGGGGTTATACATAGGAAGCGATCTCCTGTGCCCATCTGTTGTAGGGTACTTCCCACTTTCTCTTCTATCAGGTTCAGTGTGTTCGGACTGATATTGAGGTCTTTGATCCATTTGGACTTGAGTTTTGTGCAAGGTGATAGATATGGGTCTATTTTCATTCTACAGGTTGACATTAGAGTACTATGCTGCGGTAAAAAACAATGACTTCTCGAATTTTGCATGCAAATGGATGGAAATAGAAAACACTATCCTGAGTGAGGTAACCCAGACCCAAAAAGATGAACATGGGATGTACTCACTCATAATTGGTGTCTAGCCATAAATAAAGGTCACGGGGTGTATACCTGGTGAACCTAAAGAAACTAAATAAGAAGGTGAACCCAAGGAAAAAACATATAGTTATCCTCTTGGCTATGGGAAGTAGACAAAATTGCCGGGGAGAAAATTGGGATCTTGGGGGTGGGGTTGAATGGGGATAAGGGGGGATGAGGAGAGAAAAGTGAGAAGGGGAGGATTGGGGGAACTTGGGGAAACAGGATGATTGGGATAAAGGAAGGTTGGATAGGGGAGCAGGGAAGCACATATCTTAGTTAAGGGAGCCACCTTAGGGTTGGCAAGAGACTTGAACCTAGAGTGGCTCCCAGGAGCCCAAGGTGATGTCCCCAGTTAGTTCCTTGGGAAGCTGAGGATAGGGAACCTGAAATGACCCTATCCTATAGCAATACTGATGAATATCTTGCATATCACCATAGAACCTTCATCTGGTGATGGATGGAGATAGAGACAGAGACCCACACTTGAGCACTGGACTGAGCTCCCAAGGTCCCAATGAGGAACAGAAGGAGGGAGAACATGAGCAAGGATGTCAGGACCACGAGGGGTGCACCCACCCACTGAGACAATGGGGCTGATCTATTGGGAGCTCACCAAGGCCAGCTGGACTGTGACTGAAAAAGCATGGGATAAAACAGGACTCTCTGATCATGGCGAACAATGAGGGCTGATGAGAAGCCAAGGACAATGGCACGGGGTTTTGATCCTACTTCGTGTTCTGGCTTGGTGGGAGTCTAGCCAGTTTGGATGCTCTCCTTCCTAGACATGGATGGAGGGGGGAGGACCTTGGACTTTCACAGGGCAGGGAACCCTGACTACTCTTTGGACTGGAGAGGGAGGGGGAAAGGAGTGGGGGGAGGGGGAGAAGGGTGAGAGGAGGGGGAGGGAAATGGGAGGCTGGGAGGAGGCAGAAACTTTTTTTCCTTTTCTCAATAAAAAAAAAAAAGACCCACCCCATGGGGTCAGTGTTACCCATGTGCTCGTGGTCCTGGTGCTATAAGAAAACAGGCTGAGCAGGCCATGAAGAGCGATCCGGGAAGCAGTGTTCCTCTATGGCCTCTGCTTCAGTTCCAGCCTCCTGGTTTCTGCCTTGGGCTCCTGCCCCGACTGTCAGTGATGGAATGTGATGTAGAACTATAAAGCTGAAGTAACCCTCCCTCCCCACGTTGCTATGGTGTTCATCATGGTGACAGAAAGTACTTAAGACCCTAGGCAAGTACTGGGTACACCCAGCGCTTTCCCCAGTTCTTCACTGAAGACCTACCACAGTGGCATTCGGAGTATGTCCCCTGGACTTTCAGGAGCACAATATCTGGGAGAGGAGCTCTGCAGTGGGTCCCATAGCACCTCTGCAGTGGGTCCCATAGGATCTCTGCAGGGGGTTCTGTGACCTCTGCAGATGCCAGTGAGACTTTAGCTGAAGTTCATGTGCTGGGTCTCCACAGTAAACTGCACTAAGTTCCCACCTTGGAAAGACTACCTCACAGAGCAGAGGCAGCGCTCCAGGGCCAGGGAGGCACAGGCAAAGCAGCTGTGTGTTTAATTTGAGAACTGGGGATCCTGGCAGGGAGGGGTGACCTGGGGATGCCGTGGCTTAAGGACTGTTGCTAGCAGACACCCCAAGACTCTACTCCAGAGTTTGCTGGTGTCTTGCCCATCTTCCTGCTGGACCCCCACCCCAGGCTCCACCTGGCCCTATTCTGAGAGTCGGGCAGCAAGGTCTTCTTCCTTTTGGCTGTCTTTGTGTTTGTTTTCCTTTACACAAGGTCTTATGTAACCCAGACTGGCCTCAAACTCACTGTGTACATGACAGTTACCTCACAGTTCTGATCTTCTTGCCTCTGGGATTCCAGGCATGCACCACCACTTCCAGATTACTGCATGAGGGTCAAACACAGGACTTCTGGCATGCAGGCAAGCACTCTGCTGACTCAGCCACATTCCCATCCTACCTCTGCCCCACTAAGCTGGCTTAAGGTGAAATGCATGCATGCCTTCAGGCCATTATCTCGGAGCACATTTTTAGAAAATGCAACCCATTGATTTGAAGGAATCTGTTTCTCCTTTACAACAGACAAAACAGAGGGTTCTCTTGTTGTTTGTTAAATTTGTCAAACTCTAGACAGAGGAGTAAAATGGAACGTTAATTTAAGAACCCCAAAAGTCTGGACATGGTGCCTCAAGCCTTTAACCCAGGTCAGCCAGGTTTACACAGTAAGACCCTGTCTTAGAGAGAGACAGGCAGACAGAGAAAGCCCAGAGCGGATCCTTTACTATGAGGTACCATGGTCCCTTGTGTAGAGAAGAGGCTGGGTTCTGACAAAGGGAACTTGCAGTAGACTCTCTCCTTCTACCATAGGGCCCTCGGAATAGACCTCAGGGGTCCAGTTTGGTGGCACATGCCTTTACCCACTATATACTCTAGCATGCAGAGGACACAGCAAGGAAACTGCGGGATTGGCCGCTTCACTAGAAGGTTTTTATTATGAATAAGAGAGAGAATAGCCAGAGTCATCTGGAAAAGTCCAGAGCAGAGAGAGAAAGAAGTAGCCTGGACATGGCCATGTCTTCGAGAGAGGTGAGAGAGCACGAGCAGGAAGAATCCTGTGGGTTATAAGGAGGATGTGTGGCTGGGGGTAGGGAAGTCCATGAGCTGGAGTCGACCCCAGAGTTTAGCGTGGGGGAGAAGGTGAGAAAGGCCAGGAGACTATAGTGTGGGCTTTGAAATATATCATGGGTTCTGATGAGTAGGGACTGAGGGAGCCTGGAGACCAGCATGGGCTTTGATAGGCACCCACATGTGGACTGGAACCCACTTAACAAGTTCCTGAAGAGTTCTGGCTTTTATCCAACTGCCAGAAATCCTTCTGTAGTCCAGCTTGAGCTCATTGCTAGATATATGGATGACCTGGGCTCTGCACTACTGAGCCACCTCATGAGGCCCGTATCCTGTCTCCTTGGCGTGGGATTTACTGATTTGGCTATGTTAGATGACCCGAGGAGCCCCAGGGATCCTCCTCCCCAGCTGTGGTAAGCAACTCTGTAATAGTTTGGATGTATTTGGTCCCCATAAACTCATAGGGAGTGGTACTATTATAAGAATTGTGGTCTTGTTGGAGAAGGCTGGATGACACACGCCTTTAATCCAGACCTTGAGGCTGGAGGGCACACCTGTAATCTGGACAACACCTTCTGTTTGAAGTGTGCCACCGTAGGGGCAGCCTTTGAGGTCTTTCTCAAGCTTCACTCAGTATGACAGTCAGTGGATTTCCTGTTTCTCAGCTCCAGCAGCACCTCTGCTAGAATGCTGCCATACTCCCTGTCTTGGTGATAACTGACTGAACCTCTGAAACCATAAGCAAGCCCCCTCAATGAAATGTTTTTCTTTATAAGAATGGCCGTGCCCATGGTGTCTCTTCACTGCAATAATAAACCCTAAGACAACCACCATGCTGGCTTTTTTACATGGTTGCTGGGTATTGAACTTAGGTCCTCATGTCTGCAAGGCACAGTACTTCATCGACTGAGCCCCTTTAATCCACCTCTTAGACGTCCTTCCCCTTCATGCCCTGTAATGGTTACGTTTCAGTGTGAGCTTCAGAGGAGACAGAGCAGATTCACGCCCATGGGGAAATGAGAGGCAGTGCACCTCCTGGAAGATTTGGCTGCTGTGTGCCGTATCCTGCTGCATGGCCTCATTTAAACTCAAGGCCTTGCAGTGGATAGCGGAGGATACCCCTGGGAGCCGCGGAGCAGCCCCGAGACCTCAGCACTCATATACAGATCCAGTCACACCTCCCTGGAATGATGGTAGAAAGAAGCCACAGGGCAAGCCAAGTCCCAGAGACGATGGCTCCTCCCCAACAGTTAACTTTGGCTGTTGTATAAGTTTGACTTCTCTGCGGGTCATGGGACTTAAAGAGCTCAACTAGGCAGAAAACAAGGAAAGAAGCTTTGAATGCCGAGACAAATGAATCACAGACTCAGACTTAACCCCAAAGCATGTTTGCTTTTCAGTCACAGAAATAACAGTCCTTGGAGACTCAATTTCTTTAAAAACAAAAACAACTAGTGTGTGTAATGCCTGGGATTAAACCCAGAGTCTACATGCTGAACAAGCATGTGAAAACTTTTAAAAAAATTTATTATTTTTCATTTTTAATTGTGTGTGTGTGAATTCATGCACATGAATGCAATGCCTGTGGAGGTCGCAGGTATCAGACTCTCCTCGAGCTGAAGTTACAGGTAGTTGTGAGCCACGCACCGTGTGTGCTGGGAACCGAACTCACACAGCTTCAAAAGCAGTGCAGGCTCCTGACCACTGAGCCACTGCTCCAGCATACAGTTTGCATATGTTCAGTTGTATTGTACACCTGTTGTCTCACACACACACACACACACACACACACACACACACACACACGAATGTTTAAAAGGAATCAAACCCATAAGTGGGCAAAGGATGTAGCTTGGTGGCAGAATGAATTCAAGCCTTCGTGTGTTCAAAGCCCTGGGCTTCATCCTTAAAGTGTGGACACACACCCAAAGATAACATATGGGCATCCTGGCAGTCTGAGGTAACCCTGGGTTCTGGGTGGGAATCTGCCTGTTTTCCTTATAGGGTCTATTTTAAATTGTGAGGATAACTGCACCCAAGGGATGCCTGGTGGCCATCCATGACCACTTAGAATCCAAAGGGTGGCGCGACCCATGAGAAAAGGCCTGGGTTATTATCTCCGTGACTGTTCTCACTCCTGCCTCCAAGAGCAGGCAGGAGCTGGCAGGTCAGTTGTGTATCAGAGCCAAAATTGCAGTCCATGTTTTGGCTCTGCTGGGAATCGAGAGGGGACAAGGAGCCTGGCAGGGACCCCGAGGGGACCGGGTCACCCCAGCCATAGCTTGGCAGGCAGGTGAGTAGATCTGTATCCAGGCTACAGACCTAGGCCCATCAGCTGCAATCAGATCCCCTCTCCCTCTGTGCCCTCAGTCTATAAATAGATCCCACATCAGAGCCAGGCACATCTAGAGTCCAGACAATTCAGACTCTGACCTCTACTAAATACACAGGCAGCAGTGACTTCTGAGCCTCTCAAAACTCCAGGATGTGTGCCAACCACTCTGTCCCTCCCCACAGCCATCAGAACAGTGGCAGGTCTTGTGCTTGGGTGTGGCCATACCCATGAAGAACTGTGAGGGCAGGGGTTGGGGAGGTGCCTCAGTAAGTAAAAAGCATTTGCAGACATGAGGATCTGAGTTTGAATCCTCAGAACCCACGAAAAAGTTGGATACAATATGAATGTCTGTAACTCCAGCACCCTGTGGGGAATGGGAAGTAAGACAGAGCTCCTCGGCCAGCTAGCCTGGTGTGTGAGCAGGAAAAACAACAGATCCTGTGTCAAACATGGCAGAGAGTGAGAACCAACATACAAGGCTTATGTCCACACATATACAGGCTCATAAATGTGCACACATATGTACATCACACATATACACATACATACACCCATACCTGTGCCAGTGGCCTGATTTAGTTGCCAAGGTCAAGGGATTTCAAGGTTTCTTCCTGTCATTCTTTTTCTTTTCTTTTCTTTTTTCTTCTCTTCTCTTCTCTTCTCTTCTCCTCTTCCTCTCTCTCTCTCTCTCTCTCTCTCTCTCTCTCTCTCTCTTTCTTTTTTTTTTTTTTTCTTTTTTTTTCTCTTCTCTTCTCCTCTCTCCTCCTCTCCCTCTCTCTCTCTCTCTCTCTCTCTCTCTCTCTCTCTCTCTCTCTCTTTCTTTTTTTTTTTTATTTTCCAAGACGGGTTTCTCTGCATAGCCCTGGCTGTCTTAGAACTCACTTTGTAGACCAGGCTGGCCTCGAACTCACAGAGATCTGCCTGCCTCTGCCTCCCAAGTGCTGGGATTAAAGGCATGTACCATCGTCACCACCCAGCTCTCCTGCCAATTTTTGTATGCGAATTTTGTAAGATTTTGCCCAAAGCCTTCCCCAACCTTATTTTCTTCCTTATTCTCCTGCCTCAGCAATTTGAAAGTAGAGATGGAAGACATACTTCTGTTCATCCAGGTTTCTGAGGTCACACAAATGGTTAGCAAATGTGGACACCCTAGCCTGGAAGCCTTGTGGGGTCAGGTGGGATGGTCCCAGGTTCCAGGTGGCTGAGCAGAGAGGGTCTCTATTGCCAACCTGCAGAACACTTGTTCCTGACTCCTGTCCCCCCACAACCCATTTCTGATCTCTATGGCTTGACCGGTACCTGGCATTGGTGCAGAGGGGTCTTCTGCCGCTGGTGCTTGCTCAGTGCTTATGGCTTGAGTCTGGTTATAGTTGTGCCCAGCCCTGTTTGACTTATTTCTGCAACCTTGTAAGGAAAGCGCTATTATCTCCTTTTTATTTGTGTGTGTGTGTGTGTGTGTGTGTGTGTGTATGTGTGTGTTTGTGTGGGGGCCAGAGATCAATGTCAGGTGTCTTTTTTTCAGTCACTCCCCATCTTAACTTTTTGAGACAGGGTTTCTCACTGGGACCTGAAACCAATTTAGCTACACCAATTTAGCATGCCAGTGGTTCCCAAGGGATCTGCCTGACTCTGCACATGTGAGCACATGCTGCCACACCTGACTTTTGTACATTGATTCTAGAGATCCAAACTCAGATCCTCGTGCGGCAAGCACTTAGGCCTCTGAGCCATCTCCGCATCTCAGGTCATTGCTATTTTAGCATTTTCTCTGGGTATAAGCGTAATCACGTGAGCAGCGTCATGGCAAACATTGCTCATGTACTGGAATTATGCTTCTCGGCTGGTGAGAGGCTTTGCCTAGATTCCTTTCCCCTTTCCTATGTCCTATTTTTTTTTAAAAAAAAAATATTTTGCATACAGTGTTCTGTCTGCATGTATGCTTGCAGGCCAGAAGAGAGCACCAGATCCCATTACAGATGGTTGTGAGACATGATGTGGTTGCTGGGAATTGAACTCAGGACCTCTGAAAGAGCAGCCAATGCTCTTAACCTTTGAGCCTCCAACCCCTCCCATGTCCTCTTAAGTGTCCCTGTCCTTTTTCTTTCCCCATGTTGAGGTATGTATGCATGTGTATACACATGCCTGTGGAGGCCCAAGACGGGCCTATACCCTCTGTTGTTCTCTACCTTACTCAATGAGGCAGGGTCTCAAAGTGAACCCAAAGCTCACCAATATGACCAGGCTAGCTACTCAGCCTGCTCCAGGGATCCCCTCTCGCTGCTTTCTGAGTCCCATGCCTACCCAGTGTTTATATGGGCACAGAGATCCAAGCTCTAATCTCCATGCTTGCTGAGCCACCTTCCCAGCCTTCATTTTCTGTCTTCCCAGCCTTCCTCAGGAGGTCGGAGTCCTCCCACTCTGCTTATATGTCCTCATCCGGCGGGGCTGCTCTCGATCAGCCTGTCCCCTGTGTTTGCAAATACTTGGTGTCTGCTGGATGAAGACCTAACCAGCCATGTTTGACACAAGGTGGGAGGGAGGAGGCCAGATGCCCTGGGAGGCCTCTAGTGACCAGATCTCTGCATTCTCTTACAGCTACCGCAATGTCCGGGGACATGGACAAGCCGCTGATCAGTCGCCGCCTGGTGGACAGTGATGGCAGTCTGGCTGAGGTCCCCAGCAAGGCCCCCAAAGTGGGCATACTGGGCAGTGGGGATTTTGCCCGTTCCCTAGCCACACGCCTAGTGAGCTCTGGCTTCAGCGTGGTAGTGGGGAGTCGTAACCCCAAACGCACAGCTGGGCTCTTCCCCTCCGCAGCCCACGTGACTTTTCAGGAGGAGGCCGTGAGCTCTCCACAGGTCGTTTTTGTAGCTGTGTTCCGGGAGCATTATTCTTCGCTGTGCAGTCTGGGCGACCAGTTGGCTGGCAAGATCCTAGTGGATGTAAGCAACCCCACGGAGAAGGAGCATCTTCAGAACCACCAGTCGAACGCCGAGTACCTGGCCTCACTCTTCCCTGCTTGCACTGTGGTCAAGGCCTTCAATGTCATCTCTGCTTGGGCCCTGCAGGCTGGCCCAAGGGATGGGAACAGGCAGGTAGGTGCTAGGGAATGGCAGCCAGCATCATCATGTTACCCTAAAAATCTCATCTTACACAGCAAGAAGTCGAAGCTCAGAGACATTAATGATGTTAGCCCAACACTGGTGAGTTGGGATTTGAATCCTATTTATTTATTTATTATTCTGTTTTTGTTTTTCAAGACAGAGTTTCTCTGTGTAGCTCTGGCTGCTCTGTGACTCACTCTGTAGACCTGGCTGGTCTTGAACTCACAGACCTGCCTCTGCTTCCCCAGTGCTGGGATTAAAGGCGTGCACCACCACCGCCCAGCTTGAACCCAATTTATAATGGACATGGGATCCCTGTATTTTTTTTTTTTTTTTGAGATGGGAGCTTGGTTTCCTCAGTATGAAGGAAAGGATGATAGCTGTTGACTTGGGGTTCAAGGAGGAGATATCTTGGGATTGGGGAGCTGGTGCAGTGGGTAAGATGCATGCTATGAGACCATTAGAACCTAGATTTACATCCACATAAAAACTATGTAGTGGTTGTCATCCCAGCAGCACTGGTGCAGGAACAGGGGGACCCCTAAGGCTTGGTAGCCAACCAGTATAACCAAAAAGGCAAGCGTCGGGTTCGGTGAGAGACCCTGTTTCAACAAGCAAAATGGAAAGGGATAGATTAAGACACCTGACTTCACCTCTGCCCTCAACATACACATGCACACACATGAAACATATGTACGCACATACATACATCCTCACAAATACCACACACGACCAAAAGAAAGCCGGACTCTACACGTGTGGTAGAATGTCCATCCATAAACTATTCAGGGCCCATCTCTGAGAGAATCTCTAGGTACATAGCTATCCATCACTGTGTGACCTAGATGTGTGACTGCACCATGGGACTTTCAGGACAGGGACAGGTTTTCATATGGTGCTCTTATTTTCTTTCCATTGCTGTGATAAAATTGTCTGAAAGCAACAAAGGGGGCAAAGGGCATATGTCAGCCTGCAGGTCCCAGTCCATCACAGAGTAAGTCAGAGTAAGAGCCCAGGCCTCTTCCATGTGGCATCGCCGCTGTGCCAGGAACTCACACCTGATGAGGAAGTACAACAGAAACCGTGGACTGCTGCTGGCTGCCTCATTCCTGCTCCTGCTAACTAGCTTTCTTCCAAGGCTCAGGACCACCTGCCTAGGAATGCTGCCTCCCACCGTGAGCTGGGCCCTCCTACACCAATTAACAATTAAGACAATCCCCCATAGACATGCCCACAGGCTCATCTGATCTGGGCCATCCCTTAATTGAGGCACTCCTCTTAGATGACTTAGTGGCCATGCTGACAGTTAAAGCTTACTAGGACAGAGGGCTTGCTGGAGAAGACCCTCAACCGGCCTTAGACTCAGGCTCAGGAAGCAGGGAGGGCATCCCAGGCTGATTTGACAACCTGCAAAGGTACCAGAGTAAAAACCGAGGCTCTCAGACCTTAGTCTGTTCATCTGAAAGATGGGTGTATTAGTACTGACCTGCAGGCTGGGCAGGAGGCTGAGATGACTACTCAGACTAACTGCTCAGTTACTGTGGGAGACTAGATAGACCTCAGGTGTGTTAACAAGATCATTCAGGATTCTAGGGGACCCAAAGACACCAATGTGTCTTCCAATGGAGCTCAGGGGGTACAGCGGACTTGCAGGCTGAGACAATGGGGCAGACATGGCTGGGGACTGAGGTCTCTGTGGAACCAAGGGACAGCACCATAGAAAACATCTCTGCACTGAAGGATGCAGCTGCAGTTGCTGCCTCACGTTCCGAGGCTACATGCAAAAGAGGCGGTCCCTGAGCAGTTAGTCCTCAGAAGCAGCTGTTCCAGAGGCAACAGGGGCTGTCTGACTGAGCATCTACCTTGACAGTGATATCACCTAGCCAGCAGAACACCTGCAAGGAGGGCATTGTCTCTTCGCTCCAGGGGAGGCCGCAGGGCCTCTGTTCCCAAATCCTTGGCTTGAGCATCAGCGCCATCTTGCACTCTGAATTGCACTCTCATCAGCTGGTCACTCACTGGTACCTGCCCTCTGTGCCACAATTTCTCCAACTCAACTAAGGCCCTTGACCCTGGTGGTCACCTAGCCATGCCCATACCTGTGACTCCAGCCAACTGTCCCCTTCTCTCTTCCTACAGGTGCTCATCTGCAGTGACCAGCTGGAAGCCAAGCACACCATCTCAGAGATGGCACGCGCCATGGGTTTCACACCCCTGGACATGGGATCGCTTGCCTCAGCCCGAGAGATAGAGGCCATACCCCTGCGCCTCTTTCCTTCCTGGAAGGTGCCCATCCTTCTGGCACTGGGGCTCTTTGTGTGCTTCTATGCCTACAACTTCATCCGGGATGTCCTGCAGCCATACGTGCGGAAGCATGAGAACAAATTCTACAAGGTGCCCTTGTCTGTGGTCAACACCACACTGCCCTGTGTGGCTTATGTGCTGCTCTCCCTGGTGTACCTGCCTGGTGTGCTGGCAGCCGCCCTTCAGCTGAGGAGGGGGACCAAGTACCAGCGTTTCCCGGACTGGCTGGACCTCTGGCTGCAGCATCGCAAGCAGATCGGGCTGCTCAGCTTCTTCTTCGGAATGCTGCACGCGCTCTACAGCTTCTGCCTGCCGCTGCGCCGCTCCCACCGCTACGACCTGGTCAACCTGGCCGTGAAGCAGGTACAACCCACCACCTCCACCAGGAGCTATCTGGGTACCACTGTGGCTCTATCCTCACTCATGCAGACTTGAGTGTGGGAGGCCAAGGGAGAGCAGGTACTTAGTTCTTGAGCACTGTGGAGGAAGACATAGTGGGAAAAGAGTGCCAGTGTGTGTGTGTGTGTGCGTGTGTGCATGTATGTGTACGTGCATGTGCGTGTGTGCGTGTTGCTGCCTATAAGTGTGGGTATATACTTGCCATGGAGCTCTTGTAGAGGTCAGCGTTGGTCCTCACCTTCTGCATTGTTTGCCTCTACAGACCCTAGACTAGCTGCAGTCCTTGGAGTTTTTAGAAACTCCTATCTTTGCATCCTGTCTCTCCACAGGCGTGCTGGGACTGTAGGTGTGCACTACAACACCCCATATTACGTGTGTTTTGGGGATCTGACGTCAGATCTCACAGCTTGCTAGCAAGTTCCAGATCCACCTGCCTCCACCTCCCACCTTTGCATTCCTGAGATTAACATTATGTGTGTGCATGTGTATGTGTGTGCACATGTGTGTGTGTGTATGCACATGAGTCTGCACGCGTGTGACCTCATGCTTTTGTGGCAAGCACTTTACCCACTGAGCCATCTCCCCAGCCTATGCCCAGCTTATTTGTGGGTTCTGGGACTCAAACTCAGATCCTCACAGTTGCAGGGCAAGCATTTTACCAACTGAGGTGGCTCCTCTCCTTTTTAATTAAGGCGTGGTCTTATTTACTCACTTAAGAAGCCATATGGCACCACTCTGCCCAGTGGGTTCTTGGACAATGGGGGTCTTTAAGTCAAGGGAGCAGGAATGGTGGCATCAGCAGGCAACAGTGCATACAGAAGCAGCTTGTCCCCTCTCTCGCCTGCATTCCTGCTTGGTTCTCTACTCTTAGCTTCAAGTTCAGAACTATGGCGTCTCTGCTTTTCTTTTTCTATGTCAGCCTTGGCCCCAGGCTGGTGGCTGCATGCTGCCCACATAGGACATCAGTCACCCAGCAGGGTTCATCCCAGGGCTAGAGAAGTTCATCTCATCCACCCTCATGGTATAAGGATCCCATGAGGCCAGTGCCCACCCTGACATGGTCCCCTAGGGACACAGGGCGTGGGAGTGAGGTCACGTCACTGCTGGACTGTAGGCCTCCATCCCTGCCCACCTCAGGCACCTGCTTCCCTGCCTGTGGTTTCTCAGACAAGTTTGACAGAACCACCATATACGGGCTGCCCATGCATGCTTCAGCATTGCTAGATTTTTTTTTCTCACTAAGTTGCCCAGGGCATCCTTGAACTCATCTGTAGCCCAGAAGTTGTGATCCTACTGCCTCAGCTTCCTAAGGAATTAAGACTATATACCTGCAGCAAGTCCAGGGTGACATTTTCCTCTACAAAAGGTGAACCCCCTGGATGTGGAAGCCCTTTCCTACTGAAGGGACTCCAGGCAGCATGTCCTGTCCCGGAAATGGTGACGCAGGGGCCGGAGCCCTGCATGTTCAGCCCTCTGTGCTGAGTCATCAAGAGTTCAGGCAGAGCTAAGAAAAGGCCCACCCTCTCCCAGGGCATAGGAAGCCACTGCCCCCCCCTCCCAGCCCTAACTAAATCCCCTTTTCTGTGTGTATGAGCATGCTCACCTCTGCAGGTGCACACGCATGTGGGGCACATAAAAGTGCTGGCCTGTCTATGTGGAGGCAAAGACCACCTAAGCTGTTGATCCTGAAGTACTATGCGGTTTGGGTTTTGTACTTATTGTTTGGGGGACTTTTGTTCATCTGTTTTGTTATTTTTAAGACAAGGTCTCTCAGTTGCCTGGAACTTGCTGAATAGGTTCTGCTATCTGGGCAGTGAGCCTCAGGGATCCACTGTCTCTGCCTCCCAGTGCTGGGGTCACAAGGCCGTGCCATCACACCCAGCTTTCCGATTAGTTTCTAGTGACCCAAGGCAGGTTCGTGTGCCGTTGACTGAGCAGCTCCCCTCCCTCTTAGTGTATGCTGTTCTCTAAATTCTCTGTCTGGCCCAGACCCTCCTTGATGTCATTAGCCCAGTGTTGCCATCACGCCAGCTTCATGGCCCAGATGGCACAGGTGAATCGTCTTACTCCTACAAGACAGCCTGTGACCTAAAGGGGCTTCAGCTATGTTGCCAATTTCTCAAGGGAAGAGCCAGGCTGATGGAGCATGTCTGAGGCAACACTCAAAGAAAGGCTGGGGTTTAGCATGCCAAAACCTGGCAATGCTGAGCCAGTTCAACCTGGGTGTTTTTAGGCAGGTGATTGGTAGGCACCTTTGGGTCCCAGACCAGGACACTGTTGAGAAATGTTGTATCCTGTCCCTGAAGCTTTAACCTGCGAGAAGCAGTTCCCTTGACTGCTCTTGGCTACCTCCCTGTAGCCAGTGCTCACAATGGCTGTTTCTGGGCCTTGTAGGAACAGGGAGTACACACAATAACATGGACACAGAAAACCTCTCTGGGATTTCCCTGAATCCCAAGACAGTGCAGCCTGGAGGCTTTCAAGACCACCTTTTCCAGCAGCATCATCACTACCTAGACTGGTGTTGCTGTGGTTTTCTGACTTGCCTGTGCTGCTCCTGGAGATGCATTTCCAGATTAGTTAGAAGTCAAGTTCAGAAGCAACAGCTGGCCAGCCCACAGGCAGCTTCCCCCTGTCCTCCTCACTCTAAAGCTAACCAGCGTGGGACCACTAGAGTGAGGGAGAATCATCCAACAAAGAGCTTGCCTTGCAAGCATGAGGATCTGAGTTTGATCAATCCCCGGAAGCCATGAAAATGCTGGGAGTGACGGCACATGCCTGCCATCCCAGGCTGGGGAGATAGAGACAGGCAGATCCCTGGGGCTCTCTGGCCAGCAGCCTAGCTTACTTGCCAAGTTCCACTTTCATTAAGAAATCATCTTAATAAGCAAGGTAGACAGCTCCTGAAGAATGTCACCCAATGTTGACCCCTGGCCTCCACACAAACTTAAACACACTGAACTCACGCCATAAAAGTGATAACGATCAGCCTCCAGGCCTATTTCCCTGCCCTCCCCTCCTCACGGGGAGCTGGGAGCGGGGAGCGGGGAGAAGCACCAGTGTTGCAAGCCACTGTTGAATACTCTGCAGTCATGCACAGCGGGACTTGTGATGTGAGCCACTTGAGCTCAGCGAGCCGCTGAGTAATGCGCAAACAGCAGAGCACATGGAGATGACTCGCTTCGCTAACACCACCAACCATGAGTCAGTCTTGTTTGGGGGCTGCTCCGGCAGGGACCTGAGCCTTTTGCAGGGTCAGACCCGTTTCTCCCCACTAGCAAATGCTGTTCCAGCTTGTTTTACCACATTGCAATTACCGGCCAAAATCCCAGCTCATTGGGATCTGTCAGATAGAGAAACAGGTCCAGAGATGGTGTCTTAGACCCACAAGGCCAGTGGTTAGGAAAGAAACAGGTCCTTCAACTCCTGGTCCTTTGTGGCCTTCAGACAGCAATATGAAGCAGTCTGCCCTACAATACAGAATGGGAAACTGGATGCGGCTCAGCCCATAGTGTTTGTTTAGAAAGCAGAAAGCCCTGGGTTCCATCCCAGCAACACCCACAGCCTAGCCGTGTGGCACAAACTTGAAATTATGGCACTTACTTGGGAAGTGGAGGCAGGAGGATCAGAATTCAAGGTCATCCTTGGCTACCTTGTGAGCTAGAGGACAGCTTGTGTTACAGGAGACCCTGTCGCACAACAGAAACAAAAACCAGGCCATCTTTTCTCACAGTGCAGGCAGTGGCCATAGATGGCATTTTCTTGACTCCTTTAGTTTCTTTTGTAAACTTTGCAGCCATTGTTGCTTAGCCCCTGGATTCATTTTTAATATTCTATTCCAGTAACAGGCTTACATGAGGTTTTTTTCTTCCTGCTGAAGTAGTTACACACATACACACACACACACACACACACACACACACACGTCTGAGTCAGTCTCCTTGTAGGAGAGGCAGAGAGCAGCCTGCTTAGTCTCCTTTCTTTCTTGCTTTTCTGATGGCAGGACTGACTGGGAATTGATGGCAGTCCTGACAGAAGGACCTTGATTCCAGTTCTTCCCCATGCAGGCGCTGGGTCAGGGAACGCCAGTGGATGAGGAGGGGCCATCTCAGGGCTCAGAGCATCCCTGATGCACGTGTGTGTCCTTGGAGCTCAGTGGGAGACACCGGTGTCATGATGGCAGATGTTCTCATGTAGTTCAGGGCTCAGCACACAGTAGGTACTTTCTAAGTGCTTGCTGAACTAACTGGTGACGGGATGTCGGACTGTTGCCAGGCAACAGATGAGCTAGAAGTATGTGCCCCCCTTCCCGAGAGAGAGAAAAGAACACATGGAAAGAAAGGGGTCTGGGGGTTTTGAGTTTGGAGATGTTGAGGGGTGGCATTGAGTGTCATCGTGTGTCTCAGGTGTGAGTCACTAATGAAGCAGGGTGGAAAGGGTCCAGGTGAGGCAGCCGGGAGGGCTGTGGGTCCGTAGACGGAGGGGACACAGTCCTGAAACACTGCCTTTCCACTATCCTGACTGGGGGCTGGAAAACAGTGTGGTATAGCCATGCATAGGGAACACAGGCTTCTTTTGTTGGCCGGGGGTAAGATATGAGACAGAGCCTCAATGAGTAGCCCAGGCTAGATTTGCACAATGATCCTCCTGACTCAGCTTCCCGAGTGCTAGAATTATAGGCATTCATCCCCAGGCCCAGCTGAGGTTCTGTATATCCTGGGACTCTGGTCTCTTACCCTCAAGCTGAGATCGGCCATCAGCCAGGAAGGGAGCTGGGACTTTGAGAAACCAGCTCAATCATTGTCTCTTGTTTCCTCAATCCCTAAAATGGGGATACAGAGCTCTCTGTCTTAAGGAGACATCATGAGATTAATTATTTTTAAAGATTTTATTTATTTACTTATTTATTGTTATTGTTTTTCCAAGATAGGGGTTTTCGGTGTCCTGGAACTCGCTCTGTAGACCAGGCTGGCCTGGAATTCAGAGATCTGACTGCCTCTGCCTCCCAAGTGCTGGGATTAAAGGCCTGTGCCACTGCTACCTGGCTCAAAGATTTATTTTTAATAACTCCTGTATGTCCATGTATGGGTATGTGCACATGAGTGTAAGAACTCTTAAAGACCAGAGAAAGGTATAAGAGCCCCTGGAATGGGAGTTACAGGTGGTGAACTGCCAGACGTGGGGGCCGAGAACCAAAGCTGGGTCCTCTGCAAGAGCAGCAAGTGCTTTTAACGCTGTGCCATCTCTCCACCCAGTGTGGCTTTCAAATACCTGGGGAGTGCTTAGAATATGCCTGGCACATGTTAGCTGTTCAGCAGAGCGTGAACATAGCTGTGGCTTTCTCACTCTTGTCCTTTGGTGCTCAGTCACACGTGCTCCAGGGTGACGTGTGCTCTTGGGTACCAGCTTTTGCTAATCGTGGTCATGGTTTCCCTTCTGCCAGGTCCTGGCCAACAAGAGCCGCCTCTGGGTTGAGGAAGAAGTCTGGCGCATGGAGATATACCTCTCCATGGGCGTGCTGGCCCTGGGTATGCTTTCGCTGCTGGCTGTCACCTCACTTCCCTCCATTGCCAACTCACTCAACTGGAAGGAGTTCAGCTTCGTACAGGTAAAGCAGATTTCCCTTGAGCGCCCACTGCAGCTTGGTCCTGGGCCAGCCTAGTTTTGTGCTCTCTGGACTATTTCAGCTTAGATCCTGGTTGTTACGGGACACTGGGTCAGGTGCTGAGGACTCCCCGTCTTGTAGGGTCTTCCAACCTCCTGATCCTGCTTCAGCTTGCCCTGGGCAAGTTAGACTTCCTGACCCTGGGAAGTCTATCGTGTAGAGCTCTGACAAGGACGGTGGACAGAGCCTGGGACCCTGGGCTGAACTTCCTCAGGGGACAGAGTACTTCCCTAGTCATTGCAGGAGCCTGGTGTCCATGGGACGCAGTGAGCTATGAGTGCTCTTAGAAACTCCTTCCTCAACATATGCACACCCTCAGCTCAGCCCCCATCAACACACACCCCCCCTCAGCTCAGCCTTCATCAACACACACCCCCCCTCAGCTCAGCCTTCATCAACACACACACACACCCTCAGCTCAGCCTTCATCAACACACACACACCCTCAGCTCAGCCTCCACCAACACACACACACAACACACACACACCCTCAGCTCAGCCTCCACCAACACACACACACACCCTCAGCTCAGCCTCCACTGACACACACACCCTCAGCTCAACCTCCACCAACACACACACACTCTCAGTTCAGCCTCCACTAACACACACACACACTCAGTTCAGCCTCCATACACACACACACACACACACACACACACACACACACACACGCCCTCAGCTCACCCTGGTGCCCGTTTCCCCTTTGGGGCAGGTGGGAACTGGTATGAGGACGGCTCTGTAATGAGATCAAGCAGTGTTTCCTAAATGATGATGTTTCTCGGACCAATTCAAAGAAAAAAGTATGAAGACTGGGGTGTCACTTAGAGGTAGAGTACTTGCTAAGTATGTGCAAGTCTCTTGCTCTAATCTCTGTAAGAGAGACAGACAGACATAGATATTGATTGATAGATACTGATAGATGATAGAGACTGATTGATTGATAGTAGATAGATAGATGATAGATAGATAGATAGATAGATAGATAGATAGATAGATAGATAGATAGATAGAGATAGATGATTCGTATTGGTATAGGCGAATGGATAGACAGATAGACAGATGGATAAATGGATGCATGTGTGAACTGATGGTGATAGGTAGACAGACAGATGGCAGTTCTCCAATACATAAATTATGGATTACTTCCTGTAAGAGAGTCACAGTGATTCTATCAGAGATTCTAGTGCAGTTTGTACACACAAACTTCTGATAACTGGATATTTGTGGACACCACCACCACGATTCTGTTTCTCAGCTCACAGCTGCCAACACTCAGGGAAGCACTGCTGCAGGGAAAGGGTCTCCTTGCAGTTTTCAAGGCAGTGGCCAGTCTGAGCACACACTGTACTGGGAATCACTATAGGCTAAGATACAGCTGGGAGCAAGGTGAGCAGAGACTGTAAGGGACACAACCCATATGGGGGACATGTCTCAAATTCCTTGGGCACCCCCCAGTGTTCTTCAAAAAGTACAAGAGGGTCAGTGCAGGCAGACCAACTCATCCCTCTGGTGGATGGAGGCTGACTCATCTCGGCTCCTGCCAATCGTATTGTATCAGGGCAAAGAACAGCCATATCCACCCCCACTGTCAACCACAATCTGCAGCTTCTCTGTTCAAAAAGGACTCAGAGGGACAGTGACAGAATACTGCTCTTATATAATCCAAATTAATTCTTTGTGACTGAGACCCTTAGCGTACTTAGAACCAAACGGTTGTGGCTGAGTTTTAAAGCAAGGCTGTGAATCTTCAGGGCTGTGCTTCTCCCAGAAGGCCCCTGGAGGAGGGCTCAGGGCTGACACAGCCTGGCCTAAGAGGGTGGGGAGGGAAGGAATTTTCTTGATCTGCCACTAATCCCTGTTTGTCTCACACTCAAATCTCGGATTTCTCACTTACCGCCTCAAGGATCCTGGGTATGTGGTTCGGTCACAATTAAAACAGGCTGTGGGTCGCTTCCCTTTCCAGAAAGTTCTTCCCTTAAGCAGCTGTAGATTACATGCTCCGGCTCTGGCTGCTGGAGGAAGCCTATGGATTTGGTTTTGTTAGCAAAAGCTGACTGGGACTCCAGAAGCCATGCTTTGCTTTACATATTGAAGCGAGTGGGTGGAACGGCAGGGATTCATTTAGGGGGTCTGATGTCTGCACTCTAGCCCCAGAAACCTCGTGCTCTCTCTCCCGAGAACCCAGTATGGAGGAGGGTCTGCCAGGGGCTTCTCAGTTCCAGCATCACCTGCTCTGCAGTGTAGGCCGGCCATGCCCCTGCCCCCAAGCCTCAATTTGCACTTCTGAAAAATGAAATTAATGCTATAAGAGAAATGTTTGTGAGACACCGTGGAAAAATTATGGGTGAAAGGAAAACAGCACATGGCTACTCTTTTGGGGGGTGTCTGGTCACAGCCCTACTCTCTCTGATAAGTACCAAATGTCTGCATGTTTTGGTTTGGGGGACGGTGTCTTAACTGTGTTACACAGGCTGGCCTCGAACTCTTGGACTAAGAATCCTCCTAGCTGGGATGATGTGCATGTCAGCGCACTAACTCCCAGCTATTACTATCTCTGTGTCTTCCTCTTGATGCTGGGTTATATGGCTGTGCCCTGGGCATTTGTAATGCATAATACACTTCTTATTGTCAGCCACCATCGAAAATGTCCATAGCAGGTTTTAAAGCACAAAGCATTTCTAGAGAGATAGGGCCCTGCTACCAAAGGGCTCAGGGACAGCCTGGAAGTCGGGGTGACCCTAAATGTGCATGCTGCCCTCCAGTGGCAGGAACAGAGCCTTCCTGCTCCATCCGCCGCGTGTCTCCGTGGTTTGGAGCTTCCCACTAAGCACCTCCCTGTAGCCACCCAGGACCACGACAAGGAAGAATGTGAGCAGGATCCATGGGAAGCGCGGGCTTTCTGTGCCCAGTAACAGCTGGGTTTTTTCCTTTTAATTCATCTTTTTATTTTACATTCTGGCCACAGCCTCCCCCCACCATCCTCCCCTCCCAGTCCCTCTCCTCCATTGCCCCCTTCCCCAATCCCTTCCTCTTCCCTCTGCATCCAGGAAAGGGCAGGTCTACCACAAGCGTCAACAAAGCATGACACATCGAACAAGCTGCAGGAAGGCTGGGCGCCTCCCGTGTATTATGACTGGGCAAGGCGACCCAGTATGAGAAGCAGGGTCCCAAAAGCCAGCGAAAGAGACAGTTCCTGCTCAGCCGGGGGTTTTGAGCGAAGCTCTGGCCTTCTGGAGCAGTGAAGAGCCATTGGATTTAGAAACCTATTAGTGTTCCAAAGAGCCCGGGCCAACCCTTGGCCTGGAATGCTCTATTTAGCTGAGCTGAGAGCCGTTGGAATACTGATCTCATTAAAAGACTCCATATGCCTGCATTGCACCTTTTGTTTCCAAGGTGATTTGGGTATTGTTTCGTTTAGTTTTGGGGGAGGGGTCCCATTTAGTTCAGGCTGGCCTCAAACTTAATCTGTGTAGTCACGGAAAACATCGAATGCCTGCCTGATCCTTCTGCTTCAACCTCCCAAGTGCTGGGGTCTCAGGCATGTACCATCACACCCGTTTCTGTGGGACTGATGAAATCCTGGGCTGTCTTATACCCTTACCTCATTTGTTTCCTTTTGGAGACAGGATCCCATGAAGCCCAGGCTAGCCTCAAACTGGCTACACAGTTGAGGATGACCTTGTATAGACCCTCCTGCATCTGCCTCCCAAATGCTGAGATTACGGGTGTGTACACCAGTTCCTGTTTATGTGTGTGTGTGGGAGGGGTAGATCCCAGGGACTTAGACAGACGTGCTGGACAAACAGTGCACTCCTGAGCTGTATCCCCAGACCCCCATAGTGGGGTTAGAAGTTTTCAGTTTGGGTTAGTGTTTGTTTGGGTGTTGTTGTTTAGCATAGTCTATATTGAACCTTCCCTATTAAGTCAGACTCCATAGCATCGTGGTGTCCAGGGGTCTGCAGAGTCCCTACATAGATAACCCAGGTGCAGTCCTGAAAGCCAAGTTCTGACCCTGAGTTACAGGCACTTCCTCTGACCTTGCCTGATGCAGCCACTGCCTGAAAGGACAAGGATTAGCCTGACCCACACTTGGTGAGCGATGGCCGAAGACTCTTCATGCTGTGGTACTTTGGTGCTACCTGGAGCCATGGCTAGCAAGCTTCTGTGTAATACAAGTGGAACCAGCTTGGTGTATATGTCTTAAGGGGATTATTAATGGCTTCATGACAACTCTTTTCCTTCTAATTTCCTTTGGTTATTCTAGAATTTTTTTAAAAAAAAATTGTTCCCAAGGACAGAGAGAATTTTAGGAAAAACAAATTCTCTGAAAATAACGAGGTTTCCCAGCAGGCCTGGAAAATCTAAAAGCGTTCTGGCTATCAGCCCTGCTAGAAATTACTAGCCCAAAGTTGAAATTCCTGCCACATGTATCATGGGATGCAGAAAACAAAGAAAAGAAGGGCTATGAGGTGCTGCCTGTGGCTGGTGGCGGGGGGACCCCGGGAAGGTCTCCATAGGACCAGCATGCTCGTCTTCCCAGTCTTCAGATGGAGTGCTGAAGACAGGAGCCCACGTGGGTCCAACACTGGCGTATCACAGAAGAGAAGCTGGGCCCTCACCGTCCTTGGCCTCGGTGGGGTCTTACTGCTGCTGCATATCAGGAAGCCTGTGGCACACATGGGGTCCGTGGTTCTCTAAAGAGCTAGAGCTGGGCCCTCACCAATAGAGCAGCCTGGGTGCTGGGCCCTGCGTGGGTTCTTCAACCTCCAGCTAGAAGGGTGTGGGTGAGAGGGTTTCCAAAATTAGTGGCTTAGTCCTGGTGACACATTTGTATCATCTGCTGAACTCTGAAAAACACCAGATGACTGAGCTCCACCCTAAACTAGTTGAATTTGAATTTCCCCAGGGCCGGGCTGGTGCAACTCCTGCTTCCCCACAGGCTTCCTAGGTGATTTTAACATCCAGCTTCCATTCGGAGCCAGCCTCTGACTGACCAACACTTAGAAATAAAATCCAGTGGAGAGAGACCGGGGAGGGGAGCTCTTCCTGCATTTGAGTATCTTATTTAGAGCGGGAGCAGAGCGAGGAAGATGGCTCAGTGGTTAAAATGCTTGCCACACAACTTGAGGACCAGAGTTTTGGTTTCTAGAACCCACATGAATTCTGGGTAGGCATGGTGGCCCACCTGTAATTCCAACCTCAGAAGATAGAGATGGGAACCCTAAACAAACTAGCTAGTGAAACTAGGCTCATCAGCAAGCCCTGGGTTTGACTGAGAGACCCTGCCTCAATAAATAAGGTAGAAGAGAGATCACAGATGATTCCAACATTAATCTCAGACCTCCACATGACATGCATACACACATGCATGCACGCACACACACATGTATGCACATATATGTACTCACATACATGTGTGTCCCCCGCACACAAATGGAGAATGGAAAAAAATATCCCCAGGCAGCTACCAATGAATACAGTGTGCAGCCACTGGGAAATGTTTGTTGTGATGCTTCACTGGAACATCACAAGCAAATCCTTCTGAGTGACACTCTTTCTCTGGCTGGAACTCACTATCCTGGTTTAATACAAGAGCAGGTGCAAGTGGCAAGGATAAGGCGCAATGCATGATAGCCCTGTCTATTCATCTGTACTATTTCAGTTTTCCTGTGCTGTGGATGGACCCCGGGATCCTCTACATGCTAGGCTAGGCAGAGGCTCTCCCACAGAGCCGGCCCCCAGCCCCACTAGACCCCAGCCCCACCAGACCCCAGTCCCTTTTAGAATGGAATCTGAGGTGAGCTCAAACAAGGAGGCATCACAGACAAGCCCCAACGCTATGTTGACAGGCCTGGCTAGGAAGAAATCTAGGAGCCAGTTGTTGCTTTTCTAAAAAGCCCCAAACCAATGTCTATGGAGCACCAGATTCATGAATGTGCAGCCTCTTTAGGTCATACCAGTGTGACGGCTTCTTAAAGAAAACAGCGCTTTTTGCTTGATGATGACCACCACATAAACCTCCAGCCTAAATCCTCAGTGGTTCTAGTGGTCAGCATTCATCCAGAGATGTCCAGACCTCTCCTCTTGCCCCACACAGCTCACTATACCCACACCCACACCTTGCTCAGGCTTGCTGTTGTAATCCCCTGCTTGTCACTGAAGTTGATGACATGCTGTGCTCAGGACCACTGCCAGTCAATCCCAGCAGGCATGACAAGATCAGCATCTCCTGTCTGTGGTCCATGAGAATGCAGCCTGGGCCAGGAGGTTGCGCAGCTTTAATCCCAACACTCGGGAGGCAGAAGCAGGTGGATCTCTGAGTTCGAGGCCAGCTTGAACTACAGAGCAAGTTTCAGGACAGTCAGGGCTACACAGAAAAACCCTGTCTCAAAAAAAAAAAAAAAAAAAAAAGGAAAAAAAGGAAGAGGAGGGGAGGAGGAGGAGGAAAGAGAATGCAAGAGTCCAGTGTTCATTGGCTGCTCTTGCCTGGAAATAACTTGCAAAAGCCACCTATACCTGCAAGGGTGGAAACTATTGTAAGAATGTTCAGACATTTCCGTCTGGGGCTGCGATGCTCATAAGACTACAACATTCAATTTTTCCAAGTGAGAGATATGGCTGACGAGGTTCTAAGTTAGTGCTGGGCAGGAGATGAAGTCAACAAACACAGTGCCTCATGGTGGCCGTGTGAGGTTTTCTGTACAGTGCCAGGTCACCAGACCACAGGTCCCTGGAGCCACTGTCACTGCTGGTGCTGAATCCTGTACACAAACCAGCAAACTCTTTACCTTGTGTTTCTCTATCATCTAAATGTCTGTCTGAAACGGGGTCTCACTATGAAGCTCTGGCTGTCCTAGAACTCACTGTATAGACCAGGCTGGCCTTGAACTCACAGAGATCTGCCTGCCTCTGCCTCTCAAGTGCTGGCATTAAAGGAGAGTTCCACCATGCCCAGCTACCAGTTTCTCTTTAAGACAATTTATAATGAATATCCTTCTTGATTCAGCCTTACCTCAGCCAGGCATTATCTGTCAGATTCTTGTCTGGACATGCTAGCAGACTTTTGTTTCTATTCTAATACATATGAAATCAATAGAATGTTTTTTAAAAGCCCCTGCGGTATAATTCTGTCTAAAAGTTTCCTGGGAATCATCAGACGTCCAAATGCCATAGTTGGAAGAAGATGCAAAAGAAGACAAAAGGCATGGTCGTCTGTCAATCCTTAAATGCCGTTAGCCTGGAAGTGTGGCTCCTGTTTTCAGCCGGGGACACTGGAGCCCACCCAGATGGTTTGGGAAATAATCATTGCACCACACGTAGGAAGAGCAGAGGGCTTGGGTTGTGACTTAGGTGGCAGGCAAAGCAAGCCCTGCATTCTCTACTCCACAGGGGAGATAAGGAGGTCAAGGTCATCCTCAGCTAGGTACTGAGTTTGAGGCTAGACTGGATGAGAAGCCCAGTTCAAAAGAAGTGAAGGAGAGAGAGGAGGGCGGAGGGCCAGGGCCAGCAAAATGGCTCAGTGGTTGAGGCAGTTCCGATTGCCAAGGCTGCCAAGCTGAGCTTCATCCCTGGGACTCACATGGGGAAGGAGAAAAGCCACTTCCTCAAGCTGGCCTCTGACCTCCACACACGCGCAAATAGGTCAAATAAAGCGTAGAAAAATTATAAGAGAAAGAAGTGGGGCTGGGATTGGAATTCAGCAGGGCTCTGGCATCCGTGGTCCTCCTCTCTCATTTCCGCCTCCTTTCTTCCCACAGTCCACGCTGGGCTTCGTGGCCCTGATGCTGAGCACGCTGCACACACTCACCTATGGCTGGACCCGTGCCTTTGAAGAAAACCACTACAAGTTCTACCTGCCGCCTACGTTCACACTCACACTGCTCCTGCCCTGTGTGATCATCCTGGCCAAGGGCCTCTTCCTCCTTCCCTGCCTCAGCCGCAGACTCACCAAGATCCGCAGAGGCTGGGAGAAAGATGGCGCTGTCAAGTTCATGCTGCCTGCCGACCACACGCGGGGGGAGAAAACAAGCCACGTGTGAGGCCCTGGAAATGGAGACAGGCACAGCTTGTGGGGGCCCTGAGCTGAGTTTTTCTGGATGCTGCAGATGGAGTGATGATATGTGCACAGGTGATTGAGATCTGAATTCCTGGGATGCAGGTTACGCCATGGTATTCAGAGTGACACACCACGCGTGTGATATGTATTCACATATAATACATATATAATAGGATTTGCTATTATTCTTACCTAACTAAGAAGCTGGGTCCCTATATTTCAACTTATGTATTTCAAAGCAAGTGCCACACATTGAGTAGCAGATCCCACCCTTGTGCCATTGGCAGAGGCAGATGCACACTTGGTATAGGAGAGATTTGTATTTTGTTGGGTTCTGGCCTTTAGTCCTTGTTCTCTGCATCCCCTGTTAGCTACAGCCTAAAGTTGGTGCAGAGCTGGGCCTAGAGCTGCCCATGATGCAGCCTGCCCCACCCCCCAGGGCTAAGAAGGAGGACAGAGGGACTAGGTGCGGAACCTCCTGCTGTCCTGAGCATGTGGGGGTGGGGCTCACCAAGACCCTAGAATCCTTGCAGGAGCTTTTGCAGGCCTGTCCTTTCTCCAGGGAAGGATCTGAAGCTGCTGCATCTGATCCTAGCTGAGCTGAGGAGACTGTCCCTCCTCCCTGAAGGTCCAGAGTCACCGTGGAACCTGCAAATTGCTCCTTCTCTGAAGGTGTGAAGTCGCCTCCTCACCGGAGCCATTAATGACCGTGCTCCAGAAGTCTAATTGTTCTCCCTGCATTAAGCTGGTGGTGACCTTCCTTTAAACCACTGTGCCTTCTCGCCTTTCCCATCATTAACTTGGACATCTCCCTGGAAGGCGTGGAGCAGACACCTGTCAGAGCAGCCCAGGGTGGGGGGTGGGATAGGGGGCATCAGAGCCTGCAGAAAAAAACCCTTGGATACTCCCCGGGGTTAGGGGGGACTATCTTCATAAAATTGGTCCCCAAGGAGAGTAACAGGCACCCCTGCTGCCTTTGGGCGGACAGCCTACCTTCTGAGCACCCAGAAACCACATTGGCTACATGCTCCTC
Source organism: Alexandromys fortis (assembly GCF_014885135.2). NCBI lineage: Eukaryota > Metazoa > Chordata > Mammalia > Rodentia > Cricetidae > Alexandromys > Alexandromys fortis. Next base: position 520,681 of record NW_026068110.1, read on the forward strand.
CTATGGGGGTTCCACAGCCCCCATTGTCCATGCTTTTGCCTTTCAGATACATTCAACCACAAAAGTCTGCAGATATTGTTTTTTGAATTCTTAAAGAGATCATACTCTCATTTTATTATAGCTACAATTTCCTTTGTTGTCATTGCTCGTATTACTGTCTTCCTGTGCTTGGTTTATTAATTAGACCTAACCATGGGTTCGTAAGGGGAAATGAAACTTATGCGTGTGAGTGTGTGCATGTGTGTTTCTGTTGCAGTCTCCAGAGTCCTGAATAGACCCTACATTATAATTCAAAACAGCTGGGAGGAGCAGGAGGCCAGAACATACCCAGGGCAGAGGGCATCTATCCTCCCAGCCCTGTGACATCCATGTGTGAGGGACAGCTACTCAGCACAGTCCCCCCAAATCCTGCAGAGATGGAGTGATCTGCCACCATTACAGAACAGTGATCCCACGGGGCTCCCCTGGGCCAGGAAGCATCTTTTGATGCAGGGAAGGAAGAAGGACCGGCCAAGGTACACAGGATGAGATGCTCCTCTTCCCACCAGGCAGGATATAAGGGTCCTTGAGTGAGAAAGGGACAGGAGTCCAGTGCAAGAACCTCACTAGGCCCATGATGGGCAGAAGTGTCACACTGGAGAGTCTGGCTGCTTCTTGCAGGTATGGGCCGCAGATATCCTGTTCTAGGACCTGAACATGGTCCGCAGAGAAGACCACGGGAGGCAAAGCAGAGATTTCAACATAATGGGCCAATGACTTCCCTGCTGACCAAAAGCAGGAGGAACAATGAAAATAGCAAAAGTGGAAGCCGTGAGTGGTCCCATCTGGTAGGGATCTACTGCCTCCTCCGTCTCTCTGGAGAAATGTTCCCAGGGGGAGCAGTGGAACTTCCCCCCTTTCCTTGCCCTATGTCTGCCGCAGCTGCTTACAGATGGGACGTGGGTACTTGTCAATCAGCTCACAGATGGCAGCTGGACCGTGTACTTGGTCCCGATCTTGCATCTGTCCCTGCTTCTCACCTCCCCAGCAGTCAGTAGCTTCGAGGAGGCTGGCCACTCCCTAAGCCTGGTAATGTCTTTGTTGTTTGGGTTCCAGAGTGCCCCAGCCCGGTGCTCTAGGAACTAAATGGCACAGCCTGAAGTGGGCATGCAGTCTGTGGTGGGTGCAGCCACCCTGTCTCACAGTACAGAGCTATCTCAGAAGCGGTGACAGGGCACAGCTGCCTTTAAACTTCAGACTTTCCTCTCTGTCAATCGGATCACATGAGCATTGGCTCCTTTGTGGATCCAGCCAGTTCCGTAGCCGGAACCTGTGCTCACTCAGCCATACCTTAGGTGGAGGGGTCGCCAGGCTGAGCATTTATTAATCTGTGCTGGACGTGGCTACTGAGGAGTGACAGGCCAGTGATGGAGCAGGCAAGGTCCCCACGGCACAGTCGGGGCTGTAAAAAACACAGTGCCAGAGGAATGAAAGGCAGGGTTGTCCTCTAGCCTACACACACACACACACACACACACACACATACACACACACGAAACTGTATATTTCCTGGAAGCATACAAAGTATGTTTTTTTTTTGCCTCACAAATTTCTATAGTTCCAGATAGTTGATCTCTGCTGAATTAGCTCTCTATCTGGTAGCATTCAGAAACACCACTGCTTCATACTCAAGTAGAAACTTGGATGTCCTGGCCATGTGAGCCCTACCGCCCCTCCCACGAGGTGAATAACGAGGCCCTTTTACCAAGAGCTGATTTCATGTATCGGACCAGAACTCTGGCTTGTTTCTGTAAGTTCTCCATGTAGAATGAACCTAGATTTCAAAACACTGCCTTAGTCATTAGCAAAAAGTTTCTTTATCCATCAGGGTTCCGCTTCCAAGATCCATCCTGCTACATCCGGTCTCTGGACTGGATACTTTTTATTACTATTAAACCATTGAGTTCAGTTTGTGCGCGTGTGTGCGTGTGCAAGCCAGGAAGACAATTTGAAGGAGTCAGTTTTCTGCTTCCACCATGTAGTCTCTGGGATGGAACACAGGTCTCAGGAGCACGTGGCTTTTCTCATTGAATCATCTCACTGGCCTTGAAAACATTCTTTTTAAGGTTCCACTGAACTCTCAGGAAGCAAAAAAAATTAGTGGGGCCAAAAATAAATGGGGCGAACACTACTGGCTATCGGGTACTTCCTGGAGAAAAACAACTTTGCTCACACCAGCTCACCTTCAACAAACCACAGGTGAGAGCACAGCCACATCCCCAGGGACCTCAGAGAGCAGAACTGGTATCTTCCAGACATGACCGAACCACTGCACCCAGGAACCCCCGGCAGCCATGGCTGCCTGAACAAGATGGAGCCACACAAGGGCATTCCATCTCCAGCTGAGGCACTACCGACAGTTGATGGCTTCTGGAGTAGGGAGAGCCTGTTGCAAGGGTGTGGTCACTGGTAGACCGGCCACGTTCCAGTGGATGGTCCCTGCCCCATGAATATGTGAGCAGCACAAACTGAACTCAATGGTTTGTTAAAACATCAACAACAAAGTCATGAGGTTGGTAGCAAGTAAGAGAGGACTTGGGAGACACAGGGGGATGAGTTGAAGGTAAATATGATCAAAATGCATGTGTGCGTGTATGAAATCCTCAAGAAACTGATTAGAGTATTGTATTTTTAAAAGAGATAGAGAGATGAGTTTTTGGTTAAGAGCACTTGCTGCTCTTCCAGAAGACTAGGACTCAGTTTCCAGCATCTACAGGATGGCTCACAACCCTCTGCAACTCCAGTCCCAGGGAACCTAACATCTGGCCTCCGCAGGCACCAGGTACGCATCTGATGCAGAGACAAACATGCAGGTGAAACATCCGTACACAGAAAATAAAACAATAATACTTTCTTTTCAAAAGGAAAAGCAGTTAAACTAAAGAGATACTAATGGTCCTGGGGCAGGCGATGTGGCGCAGATGAAGGCATTTGCTGCTCTTGCAGAGGACAGTAGATCAGTGCCCAGCACTCACAGTAGGTGGCTCACACGCACCTGTAGTTCCAGCTCCTGGGGATCCCATATCTGGTCTCAGTAGGCACCTGAGTACACGTGGTTCACAATTGGGTGTGCACATGAGCACACATGCACACACAAATGCACACACATTCCAAATAAAAATATATGAAAGGGGAAGAGGCTGGAGAGCTGGTTCAGAGGTTAATAACGCCTGGTCCTCTTGTATAAGATTCCCAGCACCCACATGGTGGCTCACACACATCTGCAAACCCTATTCTAGGGGCTCCAACAGGTTTGCTCGTGGGGCACATCCACACACACAGGCAAATATTCATACATATAAAGCAAATAAAAAAATTTAAGATAGAAAAGGAGACACACACCACCAATTACTGGAGTTGGACACGGAAAGAACTGTGGGAAGGCAAATTGTGAAGAGGGGAAAGCCAAGATTTGCTAAAGCCAGTAAGACCGGGATCTCACTGAAGCAGAGAGCACAGTGTTCACCAGCAGGCAGGGAAACAAATTAAAAGTAAGCCACATTCAGACCCAGCGAGCTACGTTGAGAAGCACCCAGGAAAGACAAAAAGACAGATCACCTACAGTCGTAGAACCATAAGAGATTTCCTGACATGTCGGCGGAAAACAGAAAATAGTATCACAGCTCTTAAAAGACAGAGAGGAAGTGATCGTCTTTATTTATTTGCATAGTAATTTGCATATTTAACAATTACAAATATAAGTATGTATTATGCTTTGAGACAGAGTCTTATTATGTAGCCTTGGCCAGCCTGTGACTATGTAGACCAGGCTGGGCTTGAACTAATAGAAACCCACCTGCCTCTGCCTCTGCCTCCCAAGTGCTAGAATTAAAAACACATGCACCATGCTCAAATTAGGACTTTACACACACATGAAGCCTCCCTTGGGTTTGATCCCCAGCACCATATAAACCAGACATGGTGGTACAAACCTTCAACTCCAGCACTTGGGAGGAGAATCAGAAGTTCCAGATCATTCTTGGCTCTATAGAAAGTCTGTGACAAATCTGGGATGCAAACAACCTTGTTTAAAAAAAAAAAAAAAGAATGAGGGCAAAACAAGTATGCTTCCAGGAAACAATGAGGATGTCATTGTGCACTGAGGTGAACTCACCAATGTCTAAACTCACAATCCCCTTAGTCCCCAGGTCTGACAGGGTCTTTGCAACACAAATCCACAGCCCTGAGGTTTTGTATAAACCTAGACATCAGTGTCTACTGAGGCAGAGCCAGGAGTCCGGCTCCAGGGTTTCCTGGTCACAGACAGTGAACAGGAGCCCCACAGCCCTGAGAGCACATGGATGCCATCAGGACAGAAACCAGCCTCCCTGGGCCCCTTCCCACTACAGCTGAGGAGCTCAGGAGGCATCCACTCTGGGTTTTCTATTCAGGAGCCATTGAGATCATGGGGCTGTGGCACTGCAGGGCACCCTGTTCAGCTGTCTATACAACTCTTCCTAAGTCGGGGTGCTGCACGTGTGTACATTCTTTCCTAGAACTTTAGGGAAGGGGGGGCTGGCTCAATGGATGAAAACAATTGCTGTACATAAAAATCAGGGTATGTAGTGTCTGTAGTCCCAGGGGTGCCTCAGGGAGATGGGAAGACAGGAGACTCCCTAGGAGATCAAGTTAACCTAGAGTACACAGCACTGAGCAAAAGATTGTATGAAAACAAGGTGGGAAGTAAGGACCAGCACCTGAGGTTGACCTCCAACCCACACCTCACACAAAAATGTGTGCCAAATCACATACACACTCACAGAGTGGGGGAGGGAGAGAAGAAGGGAGGGAGAAATACAGACAGAGAGACAGAGAGGGGGCTGTGTTAGCCAAGGCCCTATGAGCAGTCACCGCAATGAACACAGAGAGACTGCACTCTTCATTCAAAAGACAGAGATTGTGAGGCGTGGCCACGAGACCTTACCCCTGGCTGAGGAGCTACTGGCAGGGGATGGCTGATGCAGGAGGGATCATCTGTTTTCTTCAGGGAGTCGGCCCCTGTTAAATCCCCATGCTCTGATGGGTGGTACCGTACCTAGGCACATACTAGCAGCACTAATTCGACTCAGTGGGTCCAACAAAAGATACCAAGAAGTTGTGAGAGAAACAAGACAGGGGAGGTCTGAGAGCAATTAAAGGGGAAGGGATAGGGTAGATTTGATCAAAACATATTGTATGCATGCATAAAATAAAAATGCTATTCTGAAAGAATAAACAAAAATATAGCTTAAAAGAGATTGTCTGTTTGGCTTTTGTCAATATAGCTATGCATATAATTAATTATGCATACAGCTGCATATCTAGAGACTAAAGGCAGTGGTAGGAAGAGATGTGTTAGGAAGAAAGAAACATTAAGATGGGGTGGCTACATTATCATATAAAGTATACTTTATGACAAAAGGCATTATTTGGGGTAGAGGAGGTCATGACACAATGGTAAAATATTTAGAATTGGATATATTAAATAATGTGCTTCAAAATACACAAAGAGTGGCTAGGAAGATGTCTCAGTGGTTAGGAAGACTTGCTGATCTTCCAGACGACACAGGTTCCCCTCCCAGCACCCACACTGGGAAGCTCACAGCCACTTGGAACTCCAGTTCCAGAGGTTTCCAATAACTCTTCTGGCCTCTTCAGACACCTACACTCCCATGCACAAGTTCATACACAGACACACTTACATACATACAATTAAAAACATAGGCAGGCAGACAGATAGATAGTTAGATGTTTTAAATACTTAAAGGAAGAGACGCATCTTAGTTTGCTTTCTGTTGCTGTGATAAACACCATGACCAAAAGCAACCTGAGAAGGAACAGGAATAGGAATGCAAGGCAGGAACCTGGAGGCAGGAATGTAGCAGAAGCCATGGAGGAACAACTGCTCCCTGCTTTGCTCCCGTGGTTTGCTCAGCCTGCTTTCTCACACAGCCCTGGTAGCCCTGCCCACAGCGGGCAAAGAGTTGCCTACGGACAATGTGACCGCTTCGATCCCTAGGTTCCTTTCCTAGGATGATTCTATCTGTGTCAAGTGGATTACAACAACTAGCCATCACAGCAGGAAGTGAAGCAGGAAGGACAGAGGAGGGGAGGGACCGTCACCATGCTAAATCCCAGCAAGTAAGAATTACATGTGTGTTTAACAATGCAAGCTTGCCATCATAATAGGAAAATTCTATTCCTAAGAAAACATATTATGCCATAAAGCAATTTTTAGCAAATATCAAAGATATTTATCTAGAATACATTCTCTATGTTCAATGAAAAAAATACTAGCATTCAAGAACAATGTGGTATTTTAAATGTCCAAACTTTTGAAATTTAAAATATTCATCTCCAGTTAGGTCATTTTTCAAAGAGAAAATTGTAAGAGAAACTTTTTCAAAAATTTTAATTGGATTACTATTAACTATCTCTATCAAAGAGTTCTGGATGCAACAAAAATATTAATTAGAAGAAACCCATGGCCTTGACAACAATCACACACCAAATAAATACATGAAAGTAAAAACTGAAAAATTTAAAATCCAGACAAGGTACACAGAACAATAAACCAAATGTAAGAGCAGAAATCTGTGAAACAAAGACTTGGTAGAGGGGACAGCAAAACCGAAGATCCTCTTTTTCAGTTAATCAAACGAATGAATCTTTGATAAGGTTGACAATGTCTAGAAAGACAACGGTTCAAATAAACCATTGAAAACACAACAGTACAGATAAAATAGAGTTTTTAAGAGACCATAAGCAACTACATGTGAGGGCTGGAGGGATGGCTCAGTGGTTAAAAGCACCTACTGCTCTTCCAGAGGACCTGGGTTCAATTCCCAGCACCCATGTGTCTCACAACCACCTAGAACTTTAGCTCCAGCAGGATCTGCAACACAGGCCTCCGTGGGCACCTGCACTCAAGTACACAGACTTACACAATACCCATAATCAAAAATAATGAAAATAAAATTTAAAAAGAGTTTACATGTGAGATTATGCAAATAGCTTCGAAACTTGTTCAGAATGAGCAAGGCTATAATTATGTGTGTGCAGTGCTTGGGGAAGCCAGAAGAGAACATTTGGATCCATTAGAACTGGAGTTACAGACAGTTCTGAACGGCCATGGCTGGGAACTGAATCCTGGTCCTCTACAAGGGCAGCAAGTGCTCTTAACCACTGAGCCAGCACTCCAGACTCCTAAAAAATATTTTTTAAAACAAACTATTCTCTAGCTTACTCTATGGGACAATGAAGAATAGTCTAAGATAATATATGTAATATATAAATTATATTCTATTCTTACTCCTAGCACGAAGAAGAAAATTGCAAGCAAAACAGGCTTAATCTTGTGATGTGACCAAGATCATATACATGAGACTAAGTTGGTTTATTCTAGGAATACAAGTGTGTCTTAGTGTAGATTCTATAAACAACCACATGTCACCACATGATACTTCTGATCATCTCAATAGAAAGAAAACGAAGGAAATAATAAAAATCTATCATCTGTTTGCTAAGGTTTGGATGTCGTGTAAATGTGTCTCCCAAAGGTTCATGCATTGGAAGCCTGTCCCTATGTGGCATTATTAAGAAGCCATGGGATCTTTTAGGCCTGTTGGGGAAGGTGACTAGGTCATTACTGAGCATTGCCCCTGAGGGGGAATAAACACAGGTCTCAAGAGAGGTAAGTAGTCCCACAAGACTTGGGTGGTAGACGAAAATAACAACAGAAAATAAAAACAAACCAACAAAAACTCACCAGAGCCAGTGAGGCAGCTCAGTTGGTGCCTTTCTTAGGGTTGCTGTTGCTGTGATGAAACACCATGACCAAAAGCAACCTGGGGAGGAAAGGGTTTATTTGTCTTATATATCCCAAATCACAGTCCACTGAGGGAAACCAAGGTAGAAACTCAAACAGGCAGGAGCTGATGCAGAGGCTGTGGAGGACTGCTGCTTCCTGGCTTGCTCAATCTGCTTTCCTATAGAACCCAGGGCCACCAACCCAGGGATGGCACCACCGGCAACGGGCTGGGCGGGCTGGGCGGGCTGGGCCCTCCCCTCCCCATCAATGTCCTACAAGCTTGCCTGCAGCTGTATCCTAGAGATTCTTAGAGATTCTCTGTCTCAGATGACTAGCTGGGGTCAGGCTGCCATAGAACTAGCCAGCACAGTTAGTAAAACCCTCACCTTACGAGCATGGGGACCTGAGTCTGGTTAGCCAGAGGCCCCCGACATGCACACCTTTTCTAAACACCGAGCACGGTGGTGAGCACTTGTAGAGTCTGCACCGTGGCGACAACACAGGTAGAGTCCCAGCTCGCCAGCTAGGGCAAGTTCCCGGTCAGTAAGAGACCTTGTCTCTAAACACAGGTGTATGACAGCTGAGGTGATCCTCCGGCCTCCATATGTGCACACATGCACTTGTTCTCAACCAGGTACACGTGGATCTGCACACACACAGCTCCAGGTTCTGTCTCACACGAGACCTCCCCCTCTGCACATATTCCCACAGCTGAGATGCCATCTACCAAAAAGCTATCAAAACCCAAATCCATAAAGCTGTCCAGACACACGGACTTTCAGCTTCCAAACCTGTCAACAAAACCGTTTCCTTTACAAATTACTGAACTTCATTTATTTAGTTATAGCAGCAGAAAACACACCAATCTATCACTCACAATGAGAGAGAGAATTTTCTTAGAAAAAGAGAAAGCCAACAGAAGTTTTTCTTAACCCAATACACATCGTCTAAAGTTTACAGCAACTATCATCTAGTACCGAAAAGTCAGTCACATCTGACTCCAGAACCAAGTACTGGTCTAGCCTGTTCAAAGCCCTGGATTCCACCCCCAGTGCTGCCAAGATCTAATTGATTAACTAAAGAACAAAACAAGGGCCCTCATCATCAGGACTCTATGTAAGACAGTGTCTACTGCAGAGATGGCAGCCAAGGCATAAGGACCAAATGATTAAGGAAACAAAGCTAGTGCAACATGGAAGACACACCTCTCACGTGTGCTGGAAAGTCGGAAGAAGGTAACCGCTCTCAGCCACGCAGAGGCTTTAGCCAGCCTGCTTTTCACTAACATAAAGATCTGTTGAAGGGGGAAGGTAGCTCAGTCTATAAAGGGTTTGCCTTGCATGCACAAAGCTCTGAGTTCCTGAGTTCTATTCCCAGCACAGAATAAACCAAGGCTGGTGATTCAACCCCAGCACTCGTGGAGAGGGGTGGAGGCAGGAGGATCAGGAGTTCAAGGTCAGCTTCCGTGTTCTAGGGAGTTTGTGGCTATCCTGGGCTAGCGACACCCTGCCCCCAAATAAATAGATGGATGGATAGACAGACAGACAGACAGATAGATAGACCTTCAGGATCCTATCTCAAGAAAATAAAAATGGACAGGCAGTGGGGGTGCACGCCTTTAATCTCAACACTTGGGAGGCAGAGGCAGGCAGATCTCTGAGTTTGAGGCCAGCCTGGTAAACAGAATGAGCTCCAGGACAGCCAGAGCTACACAAAGAAACTCTGCCATTAAAAAAACAAAAAAATGAATTTTCATATGTTAACAACAATGATTTAGAAAAAGAAACTTTAAAATGACTTTTAGAATGACAACAAGAATAGAAGATATGTAGAATAAAATCTAATACACATGGGAAGAACTGTAACAAATTGACAGAATTTTATTGAAAGCATTATATATAATCCTGAGGGGGAAAAAACCCATGTTAGAAATTCCAGTTTTCTCTAAATGTATCTAGATATTTAATGAGATCAAAGCCCAATAATCTTTTTGAAAAGAAATTGTCCAGCTATTTTAATAGGTTTTATTAGTATTGTGTTATAGTGCTGCCAATAGAGTATTATACTCACAGATGGGGGGGGGAGAGAGAGAGAGAGAGAGAGATCGCGCTATGATTGGCCACACGATGGAGCATAGGGTCAGTGAGGCAAGATGAGGGGGAGGGGATGGGCAAGTGACTTCATCATGGTGTTCCCAGAGGGAACTGGTATGGTAGAGCAGGCAGGTTTAGGGTATCATTGGGCTCTGGGAATATGGGCTGTCTCGTTGAATATCTGGCTGTAAGATGACCATGTGGGTGCAGAGAGACCTAAAGTGTGAGACTCCAATACAGGAGGGGCTGCCAACACAGTGAGGATTTTATTTTAAAATGTGGCCTGGAGAGATGTCTCAGTGGCTAATAATGCTTGCTATGCAAGCCTTAGGACCAGCGATCAGACCCCAAAACCCACACAAAAAGCCAGGACTGGGGGCTGGAGAGATGACTCAGCAGCTAAGAGGTTGCTCTCCCAGAGGACACAGGCTCAGTTTCCAACACTCACATGGTGGCTCACAACTATCTGTAACTCCAGTTCCAGGAGATCTGACATTCTCTTTAGGCCTTGTTGTGCAACAGACACCCATGTGGTCACAGACATACAGGCAAAATACCCATGCACACAAAAGTGCTTCTATAACCCCAGTCCTATAGGGAGGAGGAGACGAGGACCACCTGGGGCTTGCTGGTGCTAGTTTGCTCCAGGCAGAGTGAGGGATAGAATGGAATGCCCAACATCCTCCTCTGGCTTCTGCTTGTGTGCACCCGCGCGCGTGCACGCGCACACACACACACACAGATACCACATACATACGCATTATGTACCATAGAAGGAGGTAGGTGACAAAGAAACAAGGAGCCAAGGCAAAGTGCCTTGATCATATTATCAGGTTGTCCAAAATAGGGTGCGCTTGGCAAACACAGGTAGGGTGGGTGTGAAGTGCCGGCTCCTGAGAAGCTGGAGCCACAAGTGTGGAACCTGGTGCCAACATCTCTGCAGAGAAACTGAAGACCCAAGGCAAGTTAAGGTCCTCATGACGAATCAGACGTGGAAATGAGCCCTACCAAATATCAAGATGTATTTTAAAGTTATCCTAATTAACACAATGTGGTGGGAGCCCAGGAATAGACAGAACAGAAAACCTAAAAACAGACCCACACAGATATGGAAACCCGACACACGTTTTATTGATTCAGAGACATATATTTTGCATATTTGAATTTCTCTGAAATTAGAACACTTCTTGCAGTTGATAGCCTCTACGGCACCACTGGCTAGCAGTACTCAACTGTTACCTTCCACCAGCATGTTAGATTTTTAAAGAATTATTACATTTATTTATTTGTGTGTGTGCAAACGTGTATATGTGCATGGGCACACATATGCCACAGCATACATGCCAGAGGACATGTTGGAGTAGTTGTTCTCTCCCTCCACCATGTGGGGCCCGGGCATTGAACTCGGGTCAGCAGGCTTGGCAGCAAGCGTCTCCACCTGCTAAGCCCTCTTGCCAGCCCTTGCACTATTTTTTGACTCCCCTTCTTGTGCTGATCTTTCAGACAGGAAGTGATTTAAGGAGTAGTATAAAAAGAAGCTAGTGGTCTCATGCTTTAGCTACCTGCTGGTAGAATCCGGAGAGGGACTTTGGAGGAGATGGTGGTACAGGCATGTAATCTCTGCACTTGGAAGTCAAGGCAAGAAGACCGGGAGCCCCAGGTTCTTCTCCGCTACACAGCAAGTTTAGGGCCAGCCTGGAGTACAAAAGACCCTAAAAAATTAAAGAAAGGGAGAGGAAGAAAGAAAGGGAGGGAGGAAAGTAAGTGTCTTTGCTACAACTTATAGAATACTTACGCAGTTGGATGGAAGAAAATTCTAGAAAAATAAATAGTTCATCAAACTAATTTATCACTCTTCTTAAAGTCCTGTGTAGTAAAAAGAATGGGGCTACTGACACAAACAACCATTAGTTCACTGGCAAAGACCTCCTGCTGAGCCAGAGGAAGGCAGCCACAGAAGGACACGAAAAGGACACCCTCAGAAACCACTCGTGCCTGAAGAGGACAAAGTTGAGGGACATGGGAAAGAATTCAGTAACAAATGGGAAGAGAAGCCACTGGACAAGGACATGAGCACCTTTGGGGAAAGGTAGACACGTGTGGGTGGGCACGTATGGGTCACATCGGCAAGAGTGGGGGTTGTATGGAGACTACAGTTAAAGAGGATCAGGCTATGCCTAAGATCCACATTTCAACAGTGTGTTCATTATGCCTCAAAATATAGGTTTCCAAATTACATATCAACAGAGTTTTATTGTTTCTTCTTTGGTGGAGAGTAAAACCCCCTCTACTTAAGGATTTGGGGGTCACAAAAGGCCATGGAGAAGAAGGATCAAGGCAGGAAGGGGAGGAGGGTGGGTAGAGAAAGATTAAACAAGAAAGAAAAAACTGACCCCCAAATGGACAGAATCAACTTTTTCTGAACTCCAGAAATGAGTTAAACATTTACAGTCACCTGGGGTTAATGCTGGAAACAGATGACCATGAGAAAGAGTGGGCTCTGTGCTGTCCGACTCTGCTGGCATGCCTGTGTGTGTCCATGTCTGTATATGCACGTGTGTGTGTATGTGTGTGTGTGTATAGCACGCTTGTGCATGTGTGTATACATACAGAGGCCAAAGGACAACACCAGCTGTCACTCCCCAGGAGCCAATCACCTTGCTTTTTGAGAAAGGTCATTTTCCAGGGACCTGGAGCTCACCAGCTCACTAGGCTGACAAGGGAGCCTGCCTAGCACTGGGATTACAAGTGGACGCCACCAGGTCCCACTTTAAAAACACTTTTGAAGAGTATGAGAGTCTTGCCTTCCTGCCTGTCTGCATATCCTGTGCGTGCAGTGCCTAAGGAGGTCAGAAAAGGGTATCGGATCCCCTGGAACTGGATTATACTGACGACTGTGAGTCACCATGGGGGTGCTGGGAATCAAACCAGGTCCTCTGGGAGAACAGCCAGAGCTCTTGACTGGTGAGCCATCTCTCCAGCCCATGTTCAGCTTTTTAACTGGGCTCTGGAGGTCAAACTCGGGGCCTCATGCTTGCAAAGTAAATGAACAACTGGTTCTCTCTCTCTCTCTCTCTCTCTCTCTCTCTCTCTCTCTCTCTCTCTCTCTCTCAGTTTTTCACATGGTAGTCCAGGCTAGTCTTGAATGAACTCTTGGCAACTTCCCTGGCCCCATTTTCCACATGCTGGGGTTACAGGTATGTAAGGTACCATGCCTGGTTTGTTGTTTTGTAATCTTAAATTGCTCAAACTGGTCTTGAATTCAATTCTCCTAATTCACCTTCCCACGTCACTGGGATTGTAGATACACACGACAGTGGTAAGCCAGAGATATTTGTGAAAGACAGCAACAGACACTTCACTGTGCAGCTGCCTTGCGTGTTAGATGAGAGTCAGGGCAAACTGCCTGAGCTATAGAGAAGATAAGAAAGAGAGGGAGAGGGAGGGAGGGAGGGAGAGAGAGAGAGAGAGAGAGAGAGAGAGAGAGAGAGAGAGCGAGCGCTTGGGTGGGTCTGAGAAGAGCTGAGATAAATATGATCAAAATACATTGTACACATATGTAGAATCTCAAGGAGTTAACAAAAGACATATTTAAAGTCAAAGTTTATCCTCCTTTTCCTGCTTCCCAAGAAAGAGAGTATCCTTTCTTCTCAATCACGTGTCTAACATTCAAAGAACTGAAAGGAAAAACATCTAGTTGTAAAAATAACTGTCACATGGGTGTGCACTCAGTGTGAAACAAGACAAAGGTTAGCAAGACAGAACAATGAACACTTCACATAGTCCACGCAAAAGAAACTGCCTTGACCCGATAAACCTGGCCTCCCTTTCCCAGTGCTCCCCTCCCAGCCCAGAGCATGATAATGGTCTCTAATCTCTTGTGTGAAGCAAGGCCTCCCTTTCGAACCGCCACAGTTTCACTCTCCCACCCTCCCTCCCTGCTGGGGTCTCTTAAGGCCTATTCTGTCTGGTAGCTTCCTGTCATCTCTTCCGTCGCTGCTCTTTGTCACTTTAGACGGTGTTCCTAGTAGGTTGGTGAGATGGCTCAGCTGGGAAAGTCACTGCGGCCAAGCCTGATGACCCAGGTTCCATCCCTAGATCCCCTGTAGTGGAAGGAGAGAACTGACGCCCTGGGGCTGTCCTCTGCTTCCACACATGCTGTGCATACACACACACACACACACACACACAGACACACACGTATTTTTAAGGGTACATAGCATGCATTATTGTACATAATTACTCCAAACTGGAAAGCAACTCAGGTTTAATCTAGAGGAGCCTTCACGGATAAATTATGTCATTCAGATGAACAACCTATAGCTGAGAGAAACTTAAAAACACAGCACGGGGCAGAAGGACAGCAAGTAAGAGAATACTGTATGTCATGAGCTGCCGTCTACATAAACCTCAGAAGCCAGGCAAAAGCTGGACAATGTATTGCTGAGGGATGCATAACTATATGACTTTTAAAGCTTTCTTTTAAGGAAGCATGACAGACAAAAACAAATTTAGCATAGATGATATCCTTTTTAATATGATTTTTATAATGATTAGACACAATCACAGGCAAACATTTATTACTTAGCAATGTGATTTAAATGTTTTTAAATTATATTTACTTATTTATTCTTTTTAAATTTACTGTGTGTATGTAACATGTACATGCATGCCACAGTGTTCACGGTGCTGATGGGGGGGGGGGTCAGAGGGCAACTTGCAGGAGCCGGTTCTCTCTCCAGCATGCAGGACTTGGGATCAAATGAAGGTTGCCAGGCTTGGCAACAGGGGCCTTAATCCACTGAGGCGCCATATCAGCCCTAGATATGTGATTTTTAAAACTTCGTTGAGAGAGAGAGAGAGAGAGAGAGAGAGAGAATGGTGAAAAAAAATTCTGGATAGTTTTTGCTGTTGTTTTGTTTGTTGGAGGCAGAGGCTCATGTATCCCAGGCTAGAACTTGCTGTGTACCTGAGACCATGAACTTCTGATACCTCCTGCCTCTACCTCCCGAATGCTAGGTTTATGGGTGTGTGTACCATCTTGGTTTATGCTGTGCTGTGGACCAAACACAGGGCTTCATGCATGCTGGTGAGCTCTTTAGCAGATGAGCTACAAGCCCAGCGCCGAGCCCAGTTTTTAATCCAGGGTAGCACAGAGAAGACGGGAGCTATACAGCAGAATCTAAAGCCATGTAGGTTCGTTATTGTGTTTTAGGATCTCCTTTGTTCTAAATAAAGAGGCTCTGCACACAAAGAATAAAGGTACACTTTCATCTTTCAGCAGCCATTAACTCAATTAGTCTCTCCAAGGACGGTCGCTGTGCCACTGAACCTGTCCCTACCGCACAGCCTTCCAGGAGTTGTCCACACTGCCAGCCAGTGTGGGGACGGTCTCAGGAAGAAGATCCAGATCAATCCAGAATCAGAGTCATCGGCCTCAGAATAATGCAGAGATACCGAATTTCTCGGTATCACTTGAAGGAAGTTCTTAGAAAAACAAAGGCAGTGAGATAGCTCCCCTGGTGAAATGCGTGCCACACAGCCTGGCGACCTGAGATGGCTCACCTGGTGAAATGCGTGCCACACAGCCTGGTGACCTGAGATGGCTCACCTGGTGAAGCACCTGCCACACAGCCTGGCGAACTGAGATGGCTCACCTGGTGAAGCACCTGCCACACAGCCTGGCGACCTGAGACGGCTCACCTGGTGAAGCACCTGCCACACAGCCTGGCGACCTGAGATGGCTCACCTGGTGAAGCACCTGCCACACAGCTTTGTGACCACGTGAGATGGCTCACCTGGTGAAGCGCTTGCCACACAGCCTGGTGACGGAGCGCCACTCTGGGAAGCCATGAGGTAGGAAGGAGAGAGACAACTCCCGCAGCCATTCTCGGACCTCCACATGCGCATGTGCACACATACACACAGTAGAAAATATTTTAAGTTAAATTCTATTCGTCTAGAAAACCCATCAGAGAACATGTTTTCGCTTTTATAGGAAAGGGGCTGGGGGAGTTCTGAGGAGCCGTGACACAAGCCGAGACAGTGTCTTCCTCTTCCCTCAGTGAGAAGACCCGCGAGAGAGCCCAGGGCAGCTTTCTCCTTGTTTATCACCCGAGATCCCGCCCTAGTTCACCAGCAATACTGAGCAGCTAGGGTCAGGGCTCGAGCTCCGGCAGGCAGGTCCAGCTTGGGAACCCATCCTCAAGAGGCCAGGAATGACACAGACAGTAGTGAAAAGCAGGAAAAAGAGATTGATTCGCCAAGGTCACATTGAGGAAAGGGACAAATAAAAAGGTGCCCTGTATGTCCTTCAGGGTCCTGACATGAGGTTCAGGTTTGAACAGAGATCTAGAGGTGTGCAGAGACAAAGGGGCCTGGTTGAGGTGTGGTTCTGCCCAGCGCTGACCCCTCATTGTCTGGGCTCCGGTCTCTGCGGCAAGGTGGGCTGACCAGCTGTCTGAACTATTTTTGGAGACATGCTCCCTCTCTGTAGACACTTTTCCCAGGCAGGGGACTGCTAGGAAAATTCTAATTTCTTGGGGTCCACTGATAACCAAAGTGATAGGCATAGTGTCTCTTTAGAACATCTTCATGCTTTCTGGGGTGGTTACACATGGCTGTCCATGTCACGGAAAGTTCTGGAAGGGCTATTAAGATGTAAAAGTTGAGGGAGTTGGAGGTATCCCGAGTAACCAGCATAAATGAGACATGAATGGAGGGGCCTTCTGTGGATGTGCTCAGTCACCCTTGAGCAGAGAGCAGGCTCTCGTATCTACCTTTCTCCTATGCAGGATTCTGTTTTTACTTTGCTTTGAGGACAGTCACTCACCAGGCCTCCTTGCTGTCCTTGATCCAGGGTGACGCAGCACTTGCCTGGGGGTGATTCCAGGTGACTCCTTCCCAGCCACCTTGCCTTCCATCCTCCAGGGCAGAGAGGCTGGCTTTTGATTCCCATACATTTATTCCTTCACCATCTGAGACGAGGGCTGGGGGGTATTAATAGACTTGGGATCTTGGTGCCGCTGAGCCCCCCCCCCCCCCGCCTGGTGTGGTTCGTGTGACAAGCCCACTTAAAATGTCACTCTCTAGGGTCTTGGTGGACGGGTGAGCACCCGTGCATCGCTCTGTGAGAGGATCAAGGAGATGGTTTGACAGCGGAGGACAGGAGCTGCAGAATCAACAACACGCGCGGCTCTGCACAATCAGCCCAACAGCAGAAAAGCAAAAATAGGAACGAAGATTAAAAAGTAATCCAGGGTTTGCGGTGCTGAGGGCTATGGGGAAATGAGACTCGGGTAAAGGTGTGTCATAACCCAGAACTGCCAGTGGGCACAGGTCAACATGCATATGTGTGCACGTGCGTGTGAGGACGACCTCAGAGCCACTCCTTAGATGCACCTTAATTTGGTTTTTAATGTGTTTATTTTTGAGACACGGTCTTTCACTGACCTGGGACTGGCCAACGTGTTTAGGTTTTCTGCCCAGCAAGCCTTAGGACGTCTGTCCCTAACTACTTAGTGCTGGGGTTTCAAGCGTGTGCCACCACACCTATATACATATATAGGGGCTTATAGGATGGAACGCAGGTCACAGCATTCTACCAACTGGGCCATCTCTCCAGCTGCTTCCGCTCTCTTAACACCTCACGCCTGAAGTAGCAAGCAACCTGCCTGCTCCAGAACCACGCCTGCCTGCCTGCCTGCTGCTCTAGAACTACGCCTGCCTGCCTGCCTGCTGCTCCAGAACCACGCCTGTCTCCCTGCCTGCTGCTCTAGAACTACGCCTGCCTGCCTGCCTGCTGCTCCAGAACTACGCCTGTCTCCTGCCTGCTGCTCCAGAACCACGCCTGCCTGCCTGCCTGCTGCTCTAGAACTACGCCTGTCTCCTGCCTGCTGCTCCAGAACTACGCCTGTCTCCTGCCTGCTGCTCCAGAACCACGCCTGTCTCCTGCCTGCTGCTCCAGAACCACGCCTGCCTGCTGCCATGCTCCCCACCTTGATAGTCATGGGCCCTAACCCTCTGGAACCATGATACCCAAATTAAATGTTTTCTTTTATAAGCTGCCAAGTCAAGATCAAGTTTTTATCACAGCAGCGGAGGAGTAACTAAGGCACTAACCAAAGCTACTTAAGGATGGAAGGGTTCCTCTGACTCAGTTTGCGGGACAGTCCATCATGACAGAAAAGTCGTGGAAACAGCACGAGGCAGCTGCTCACATGGAAGTTAGTCAGGAAGCAAAGGGGGAAGAGCTGGTTCTAAGCTCACTTCCTCATGTTTTAATCAGTCTGGGACCCCCAGTCCATGGGATGGTGACACCCATAAGGTGGGTCTTCCCATCACAATTATCCTGATATGGAACCTCCTCATAGACATGCCTAGAGGTCTCCCCAGGCTCTAGCTCCTGGCAAGCTGACGATCAGTATTAACCATCACAATCCCTTGCATGCCCAGGGAGTCCGTACAGAGAGCTCTTTCTGAATCCCCAGCTGTCTGAGAGATGCTGAGAGCAACCCTTTGGAACTCTGGCTGGATGCCCATGGTGGCTTCAGTGACTTGTAGTCGGGGAAACACAGGAGCTTAGCCAACAGCCTGGGTGGCCACTCCTGCCCTCCCATCCTGTGGGTTATGTAATACATTGGCAGGGAAATTCCACACCACCCTCCACTGCTACAAGCTCCTCTCCTCACACTCCTGGGAGCCCAGCCCAGCCTCTGCGCTGGTTTCAGCTCTCTCCTCTCTCCGTCATCTCTCTTGCATTCATTCCATCGGCCTGGCTTTCCCTCTTTCCTTCCTGACAACCATCTCAATTTTGCAACATTTAAGGATTCAAACTTGAGGATCTCTCTATTGTCGTGCACCATCCTGAAATAGAAATTGGTATTTTGACATCTGAAATCTGACACTGGGCTTCCCAGAAAGCCCAGCCTTGGGTGACCACAGGCTGAAATGGCCTAGACCTTCATGAGAACGGTGAAGGCAGTCCCCGCCGGATTCTTAGATGCCCTGCTATTCGAAGAGAAGAAGGAAGTTTTTAGACACCACACTCAGGGTAGTGAGTTGGCTCAGTGGTTAAAGGCACCAACTGCCAAGCCTGACAGCCCGAGTTCAAGCCCAGGGACCCACACAGTGGGAGAGAACTAATTCCCCAAAGCTGTTCTCTGACCTGCACACACACGCATACACACACACACACACACACACACACACACACACACACTAAAAAATGTAAACATCGGACTCCCGTCGCTCCTTAGAGCACATGGTTTCCTCCCTCCGAACACCCAACAGTCTCTGTAACTAACCAGGACGGAGTTTGGTTGTATGTTTTCCCTGTATGAAGGCAGGAGTGCACTCTGAGAAGGATGCAGTCTTGCCACACCTCCTCTGCGCTCTCTCTCTCTCTCTCTCCCTCCTCCCTTCCTCCCTCCCTTCCTCCTTCTCTCTCACCTAACCACCCCAATAAAGTACTCTCTCTCTCTCTCTCTCCCTCCTCCCTTCCTCCCTCCCTTCCTCCTTCTCTCTCACCTAACCACCCCAATAAAGTAGCTCTCACATCTTAAAAACTGAAATGAATACACGAGGCTGGCCAGACAGCTCAGGTAAAGCTGTCACCAGCCTGATGGCTTGAGTTTGGGCTCCAGGATCCACCTGGTGGAAGGGGGAGCCAGCTCTCACACACTTGGCACAAGCATCCACACACACACATGCACACAGGCAGGCACATACATGCAGATCAAGGCAACAGGAAAATAGTAAACAAAGGAAACTAAGATGCTGCTTGGACTCTAGGCGGCGACTTCTCTGACCACCGCAGCAGGGTGAGTGCTCGGACAGAGCAGGGAATTCTGGTTTCAGTCAACACTGTGTGTGAGAGGAGACTGGGCACCACAGGCAGCCACAGGACTGCTGCCATGACTTCCTCCATCCCCAAAAGGGAAAGACCAGTTCACTGCTTCGGGGCTAGAACCTGCATCTTCTTGTTACTCTGTTTTTTGAATATACCCTACAGTTTGATATTATGCTTTCTCTAAATAACTAGCTTTAAAGACTTAGTTCTTTTTATGTTATGTGTATGAGCGCTTGCTTACGTGTAGGTATGTGTACCACCTGCATGCTGAGCACCCCTGGAGGCTAGAAGGGATTCCCTGGAACTAGATTTAGATGGCTGTGAGCCGCTCTTTGGGTCCTCTGCAGGAGCAGCAAACTGCAAAGCCACCTCTGCAGTCCCGAGATGACTTAAGTTTAAAAGACCTGAGTTTGGGGCTGGGGAGGCAGGTCATTCAGTGAAGTGCTTGCTTTGCAAGAATAAAGACCCTCGACTGAAGAATGGATAAGGAAATGTGGTACATTTGCACAATGGAGTACTACACAGCAGAAAAAATAATGACATCTTTAAATTTGCAGGAAAATGGGTGGAGCTAGAAAACATCATTTTGAGTAAGGTAACCCAGACCCAGAAAGACAATTATCACATGTACTCACTCATAAGTGGTTTGTAAACATAAAGCAAAGAAAACCAGCCTACAAATCACAATCCCAGAGAACCTAGACAACAATGAGGACTCTAAGAGAGACATACATGGATCTAATCTACATGGGAAGTAGAAAAAGACAAGATCTCCTGAGTAAATTGGGAGTGTGGAAACCACCGGAGAGGGCTGAAGAGGAGGGGAAGGCAGGGAATGGAGCAGAGAAAAATGTAGAGCTCAATAAAATAAAATAAAAACACTCAGGAATAAAAAAAGAAACTGTGGTCCGGGCATGAAGCACAGATAATCTCACTGAGCAATTTGTTCAGTGGCTGACATATCCAGCGATTATTACTAGTATTTTAACCTCCTAATGTAAGTTCTGGAAAGTCCAGTAAATTCCAGAAGAATATACAATATAAGATGGAGAGTCAACTGACTTCCATACGCAGATACAGAGATCCACACTTTTGCTAATTTCCAGTATGTGGCAGGGAGTGGAGATGTAGAAAAAGCATAGTCCAGTAGCAGAGGCTTGACCACCATGCATAGGTCCTGAGACCCATCCCTGCCATATTAAACAAGGCAGTCAGGCATATTTCCAGTGTTCTAATAAACTGGCACAGTCACGGTTTTACGAAAGAAAATTCCTAGAAAGAAGCCGTGCCCGCAAAGGTTGGCTGACTAAGAACTTCAGTGACATGGAGTGGCTGGAAAGTTTCGAGGTCCAGAGCCCAATCTCTTATGGCCATCATTAACCCTCTAAATAGCCATTCCTTGCCCACTTCTGTCAGGCCTAACATCCATGACTAAGGGGTTAAACCTTTCGGGATGTACCAACAAAAGCCTGTTCTCTACCATCAAAGGGCGAAGAGTACCTTTGGGGCCAACAGCTAAGGTTTCTCTGATGGGCTGTAACCCACCTCTGGGATGTCTCACCCACGTATTTGAAAAAATACCCTGATTTATCACTGTTCTGTTACCATAACAACGTCAGAAATGAGTTCCACATTTGAAGACAGAGTTTGGAGTGACCTATCTCTGCGTCCCTGCCCTGGCCACTCCTGTTTGGCCCCAGAATAAACTAATTCTTAAGCCTGCTCAGGTGAGAGCTCGTTTGTGTCCGCAGTTGCTAGAGTCAACTGGTGCCCCTCACAAGCTAGGATCAGCCGCCATCCTCAACAGGCCAGCTAAGGAGATGCAGGGTACTGACAAGCAAAGAAAGAGAACAGCAGAGTTCAGTCTACAGACCAGAGATGGAGGTGGAGCAGTGGTGGGGGATGGGAGGGCTGGTTGGGAGGGC
>NW_026068110.1:542711-572558 GCF_014885135.2 Alexandromys fortis
GGTTGGGAAGGCTGGGTGGAGCAGTGGGGGGTATGGGAGGGCTGGGTGGAGCAGTGGGGTGGGAATTGGGAGGGCTGGGTGGAGCAGTGGGGGTGGGAATTGTCTCTGTGTGTGACCACAGAGCTGCTGCAAAAGCAGAGGCGGATCCTAGCCTTAGCTATTAAGGTTACAGTAGTTTGTTTGTGGGGCAATGCGTGCGCATGCGTGCAGAAGTCAGTTCTCTCTTTCCACGCGTGGATCCCAGGGATCCGGTCCCAGTTGTAGGGCTTGGTGGCAAGCGTCTCCACCCACTGAGCCACCTCTCTGGCCCGCTTCTCAATCAGTTTCCGAGTGACACGGGGTCATGTTGGTTATGGGAGAACTTGATTTTATCAAAAGCCTTTCTAGAAAACAATAAACCTCATCTGAAATCTGAAGGATATAAATGATAGCCTGGTGGGTTTTTATTACTGTATGTATGTGTGTGCTTTTTTACATATGTACAGAAGAACATGCATACGTGTGCTCATGCATGTGGGAGTCAGAGGGCAGCTCTGATGCCAACCTCAGGAATGCTGTAGAGTTCCGTCGAGATGGGGTTTCTCATTTGCCTGGAGCCCACCTACTTGCCAGTAAGCTGCAGGGCTCCCCCCAGCTCTCTGGCTCCTTGGTGCTGGAATTGCAAGTGTGTGTTACCATGGCTTGCATTTTAATGTGCGTTCTGAAGATTGAACTCAGGTCTCTCTACTTGGAATTCAGGACCTAGAAAACGCTACCCAAATACTCTACCTGAACTATGCCTTCAGCTCCTATAGTTTAAAAAGCGTAACCAATTCTTATTGCTTAAATTCTAGTGTCTAAAAAAAAAAAATTAAATCATGTGTATGGGGGGGGGGGGTTAATCCATGTACATGCAGTACCCATAAAGGCCAGAAGAGGGCGGCAGATCTCCTGAAGCTGGAGCTACAGGTAGTTGTCAGATGTTTTAGGTGAGTACTGAGAACTGAACTCAAGTTTCTTCAAGAACAGTATGCACTCTTACCCGCTGAGTCATCCTTCCTCCCCACTTCCCAAAATCTTCTAATAAGATTTGTTCTTTTGTTTGTTTGTTTTGTTTTGTTTTGTTTTGTTTGAGACAGGGTCTCTCTGTGTAGCCCTGGCTGTCCTAGAACTCACTCTGTAGACCAGACTGCCCATGAACTGAGAGAGCTTCCTGCCTCTGCCTCCCAAGTGAGGGAATTATAGGGATTAGCCACTACTGCCCGGCAAGATTTGATCTTCTCTGGAAGCCTCTTCCTCTGTGCACCTGCATTAAACACCTACAGAGCCATACCAGCACTTGGACTGACACACTCGGGGAGTCATGTGGAAGGCCTGTCCCCTCTGTCACCTGAGCCACACTCTTGGCCTTACCGCCACTCCCTGCCCTCAGCCAGACACGGACCAACACAGACAGAGAACCGCAGGGACACAACACTTTGGTTTTATTGTTTGCTACTGTGATCGTTCATCCTCCTCTTGGGCATCTGTGAGGGCAAGACGGAGGAGCAGAGGAAAGACCCGTCCTCAGAGCAGGTGGCATCTCCAGGGTGTGGCCCAAACATAAGAGGTGCAATGCATGTTGCCAAACTGCCTTCTGAGCATTTACATTAGTGATGCTCTCAATCTTGCCAGAGAAGTTTCTGTTGCATGGGCAGGGTTAGTGCAGGGACTTCAAACTGGTCAGAGGGTCAAGAATGAGTGATCACTGAGTGCTCAGCCCTAAAGAGGACTCTGGGTCACCCTACCAAAGGCACAGGGAGCATCGTGGAGGAGCCGAAAGAATGAAGGTCAGGGACGGGGCTGTGAAGTGCTGTGCTCAGGACACGACTGGCCAGCAGTGCACTTGCCAACTCAGCGCCGCTGTGGGAAGTTGCACAAAAGCAGGCAGCGCTAACTGGGCACAGTGGGCTACCCCACCCCCAAAGGAGCTGGAGAGGGAGAGAGAGATATAAAGAGGAGTCATCTGAGGGGAGTAGGAGGGGGAAGCTGGGGTGCAGATGATCAAGATACATTATTTACTTGTATAAAATTGTTAAAGAATGCAGAACAAGCACCGTTGTCTGCTTGTCTCTGCTTCTTGCTGGTGAGTGCATCTGCGCTGTCATTGCGGCTGCCACTACCCCATCCTGCACTGACGTCAGAACCCAGCTGCTTAAGGCTTCCGATGTGGACCGAAGACCAGTGGCTCTCCAGGGATCCTCCAGGCCCTCAGCTTGCAGCTTCATGGAATGAATACCTGCTGGGTTCTCAACTTCTCCAGAATGTGGACACCCATTGCTGGGCTACCCAGTAAACCAATGTAGTGAATGCCTTTTAACAACACACACTCATTCTCGTTCTCAGTTCTAATACACAACCTACATGTGAAGTTTCTTAGTTTTCAAAGAGAGACAAGCATGGAGCTTTCTACAAGATTTGGGGTCAGCTGCACTGCCCCATCCTATATGAGAACTTCCAACCTTTAGGATAAAAAGAGAGGGTGTCCCCTTCTTCAAAGTAACTCCAGCCACTGGTGTCTGTGCCTCCAAAGCTCTTGTAGGGCCTGGGTACAAGAGGACAGCCCCCACATCCCCTGCTGAGCAGGGATCACCCCTGCCACTGGCTAGGGAAGCAGTGTATTTTAGACCCTCCCTGGCCAAATGGAGGCTGCTTTGAATATAATCATCAACGAAGAGCAGGGTACTGTCAGCACCTCCTTGACCTTCTAGAAACCAGCAAGATGCAGCCTGGGAGATGGCTCAGTAGGCCAAGTGCTGGCTGTACTCACATGAGGACCCAAGGCTGATCCCCAGCACCGCGTGAAGTCGGGTATAGCGGTGCACACCTACAGCCCCAGTGCAGAAGTGGGCAGGAACATCTGGAGAACACAAATCCCTGGCCAGAGCTTCTATCCAATCAGTGAACACCGGGTTCAGGGAGAGCCTCTGTCTCAAAAACTAAGGTGAAGAACAGTAGAGGAAAATACCTGATGTCAACTTCTGTCCTCCACACACGCACACGCACACACACACACACACACACACACACACACACACACACATACACCAGCAGGAACATCAGAAGCACAATAAGGAAGTTGTGCTGTGACCTTAGAGTAATCAGGTACTGACTTTTACATGAAAACAAATCTTAGACACCAGCCATCCCACTACCACTCCTGAGCGCTGTCGAGGGCTACCCCAGTCACAAGCTAACGTGTTTGACTTTGAGCTAGAGAACTCCAAGGACAGTCACTTGAAGGTGGGCCAACCACCCACTCTAGGGTGATGGAAGAGATGACTCACAGATTCAGCCCCCAGCTTCCGGTCCTCGGCAGACTCTGCTGCCACCTGGTGGCTGACAGCGGGAAACCAGTCACCGGCTACTGCAGGGACTCTAGGGAACGCAGGCTAAACTGCAGGAAGATAGCACCGCCGGAAGACCAGCGGTGAGGCAGTCCTCAGCTGGCACTGAGCTCCGTACCTAGAAAATTCAAACTGTAAAACTGACTCTGCTAGACCATTTTACCCAGAAACCATGTTTGGCCTCTCTACATCCATTTGTTCAATACCCGAACTTGAAGCAAGTTGTGCCCATAGCACAAAGGAAGTATAAATTGTTCTGCTGTTTGGAATGAGCCCACTTTTCCTAACTGGAAACAAAGCAAGCAAAAAAAAAAAAAAAAAAAAAAAAAAAAAGGAAGACAAATAAAAGGGACGGGCCACGTGTTCGGGTTGCCTGTACCCAGGTATAAGGCATCTGGAAAGGGTGGCAGGAAGGCAAGGGGTTCTGCAGAGCTGAGGGTTTGATTGGCAGGCACTAGCAATCCAGGTGATAGAAGTGCTGACCTGGTGGGAAGTCCGGGTACCATGAGTGCTTACTTCATATGGGACATAGCACTTTGTTTAGCATCTAAAGTTTCTTTTGTTAAGTGTATATATGCATGTGGTGCATGTGTTCGTGTGTTCACCTGTGTGCATGAGACTGCATATTCATGAGGTCAATGTCAAGTGTCTTTGTCAATCACTCTCTATCTGATTTTCTCCCCCTTTGAAAGACGTGTGAGCTACATACCTACCATGAGTGCTGGGAATCGAACTCATGTCTTCTCTAAGAGCTATACGAGCTCTTAGCCGCCTCGCCATCTCTCCAGATCTTCCGCCTTGTTCTCTGAAACAGTGTCTTTCACTGAACCCAGAGGTCCCATTTGGCCCGGCTGGCTGGCCAGAGAGCTGCAGCGACCCTTTTGTCTGCCTCCCTAGCACCGGAATTAGACACACACCACCACGCCCAGCTTCTAATGCGGGTTGTTAGGGACGAGAGCTCAGGCCCACACTTGAGTGACAAGCCCCCTACCAACTGAACACCTCCCTAGCCCCAGTGTCAGCGGGATTGATGTTAATGAAGCACAGATGTGCTAGAATAACAAGTGCAATCTCACGGGGTCATTTCCCCAAGCCCAAGGGCAATCCTGTGAGGTCAATACGGACATCCCCATTTAATGGAGCAGAAGACTGAGGCTTCTGCTCCAAGGTCAGACCTCTAGGTCAGTGATGGTGGGTGTTGGTTCTTCACGCTGCCACTGCTGGAGTACTGAGCAGATGTTCCTTCCTGCTCCTCACGCTTGCCTAAAGCAAACACGGCAAGACAAATAACAACCCGTGCAAAAGTGCACCATTTGCCTTTTGTAATTTGTGTGATTTTAAATGTCACCACAAGCTCACTTCTAGGTCACTTTGCTCTAAGGCAAGCAAGGGACACCGCACGGCAGTGTGTGCAGTTCTAGAAGCCGCCGCTGACTCTCTACTCCGCTTTCCAGGGGCAGGTCAAAAGGAAACAGACGACAGTCTAGGACACCTACCTTCCCTATGGTGGATAATCAGAACAGTGTTTTGTTTTCTGGCTGGCAAAAAAAAAAAAAATTTAAAAATTAAAAATAAAACATCCTCACAAGGCAGAGAATTGCCTCTGGGCATACAGGAACTTCCTTCCAGGCAGAAAAACACATCTGACGCATGGAGATGCAGATGCAGTGCCCACGGGAGGAGATACACACTAACTAATTTCTGTTTCTCTGTCTCTCAGTCTCAGTCTTTTGGAGACAAAGCCTCATGTAGCCTGGGCTGACCTTGCTGTATAGCCAAGGGTGACTTTGAACTTCTGGTCCTCTTGCCCACATCTCCCAAATGCTGGGATTATAGGCATGCACAATGATGCCCAATTTATATGGTACTAGGGATCAGACCCCAGGCTTCGTGGGCACTTGGCAAGTAGCCTATGAACTCAGCCATCCCCAGCCCCTTTAACCCAATTTTTAATCATATTTCTCAACTCCTTTTGGAATATATAAGCACTCAGAACCACTGAGCAATTTTTTCCAGAGTTCAGTCCATACAAGCTTATGAAACTGATTATATAAATGTATTCCTTCGACACAGACCCATTGATTAGAAGGGCCTGCCAAGATTGTTTTAAAAACCAAACACAATCTTCAAGTCAATCATTCATGCAAGAAAGAGTTGAAGTCAGAGAGCTTGTAGTTGAGAGGAGGCAAGGGCTGGTCACCTAGGACATCTAAACCTCCTCAGGAAACTAGGTGTGTGCATGCGTACTTGTGTGTGTGTGTGTGTGTGTGTGTGTGTGTGTGTGTGTATGATGTACCTGAAACTTCCATGTACCTAGCTGAAAGGAGGAACTTCTTAGGAACAGGTGAGTCAGGTGTGTGTGCACGCATGCACACACACACACACACACACCACAGCATGCATGTGAAGGTCAGAGGACAATTTTGCTGAAACCAGTTCTCTCCTCCTACCATGTAGATCCTGGTGATCAAACTCAGGTCATCAGACTTGGCCACATAAACCTTTGCTCACCAAGCCATCTCACTGGGCCATCTGTTTGCTTTTTCTTTTTAAAAGTATTTGTTTTATGTGCATGTATGTGTGTGCCTGAGTGCATGTATGTGTACCTCATGCATACAGGAGCCTACAAAGTCAGAAGGTGTTGACAGAGGTTGCTGTCCCGCCTGGTCTCGCAGCCTTTCAGTCCCAAAGAAACACACAGAGGCCTACATTAATTATGAACTGGCTGGCCTATTAGCTCAGACTTCTTATTAACTCTTACATCCTACATTAACCCACAACCCTTGTCTGTGTTAGCCATGTGGCCTGGTACCTTTTATCAGCGAGGCTTTCTCATCTTCCTTCCTCTGTGACGCCTGCAAACTGACCCTATCCTCTTCCCAGAATTCTCCTGTTCTCGTTGCCCCACCTTTACTTCCTGCCTGGCTACTGGCCAATCAGCATTTTATTAAAACAATACAAGACCATTGTCCCACAGCAAGAAGGGGGGGAGTTGTGGGCAGTTGTGAGCCACCATATGGGTGTTGGGAACAGAAACCAGGTCTTTTGGAAAAGCAGCCAGTGCTCCTAACCACTGAGCCACCTCTCCAGCTCATCACCTACTTTTCTTAAGTGAGTTCTGGGAAACTGAGCTCATGTCCTCATGCTTGTGCTACAGGAACATTACCCAGTGAATCACACCTGCCTTTACTTATTCCCAGAGAGTAAATACAGCATCATCTGGGACCCAAAGTAGACTTTCTTGTCTTCAGTCTGGCTGCCTACGAATGTCGCTATTGTCTGAGGAGTCACTCAGAACTGCAGAGAACAGACAGGGGCACTTTCCACAGAACACAATGTGAGCAGTATGACACGCATCTAAGAAGCTTCTCTTAGCCATTGTACATCATATGATCTCCCACTGACTAATGATAGCAAGAGACAGGGAGAGATATGAGTCGCCAAAGGCCATTATCTAAACTCTTATGTTCAAGCTCTCACCCAAAATGAATTTGGAAGAAGGGGCTGATCTCTGGTCTGATTCATTGAATAAATGTGTTGGACGGAAAGAAATGACAGAGTCACACCTTTTCCTCCATACCAGCACTTACTAGAGATGCCAGAGGTGTCGAATAAGGGGAAGGCAGAGAAAAGCCACAGGTCTCATGCTGTGGGGTCACTGTTGTAAAACATGGGGATGTTGAAGCCTGCAGAGCCCTAAGCCCCTTGCCCTGATGACTGAGTTCAAGTCACTATGAAATCAACTAAGAGAACCTCTTCATATTGAGCTAACTTTCCTGGTCGGACCATCAGGAGGTTTTGAGAACAACATGAGGTAAAACAGTCAGTAAACAGCAGTCATGGGCTGAGCCTGTCCCCCAAAGTGCACACGATTGGAAAAGGACAACAGAAGTCCAGTTGTCTAGGGTCAGGGAGATGTTCTAGCCAGGGAAGCGCTTGCTGCACAGGCGTGAGGACCCAGGTTTGAATCCCCAGCTCCCAGCGGAGCATGCAGTCAAAATCCCAGCAAGTACACAGTGGAATGGAATACAAAGGCAATGTTTCCTAGAAGCTGCAGGCTGGCTAGCTTAGCATTAGAAGCAGCACACAACAGAGACCCTGTCAAAACAAGGTGGACGCTGAGGGCTGACACCAGAAATTTTCCTCTGACCTTCACACATGCACACACATTCACGCACATGAACACGCACATATGTAAAATAAATAATTTTTTTAAAGGCACAAGGTACCTTGAAGTTCAAAGCACAGACTCTGCATAAAAGAGCCTCTAGGGAAGAGGAGACAGGTGGATCCCTGGGGTTCCATGGCCACCGGCCTAGCCTGTTGGGCTAATTCCAGCCCAATGATGGAACCTGTTTGCTGTTCTCTAGTCTCCACATGTATACATACATGTATATATACATACCCCATAACAACATGTGCACACACCCCTCACATGAACGTGTGCACGCGCACACACGCACACACACATGCATGCACACACACACATGCACACACCCCTCACATGAACATGTGTGCACACGCGCACACACATACGTGCACACACACACACAGAGCTGTGCTTGGCCTCACCTGCCCATTAGGAAAGCAATGCAGCAATCTCAGAGCCACCACAAATGATGACTGTATCACCAGACGTAGGGATGCCTTGCCCCACCTCCTGTCCTGCACAGAGCCCCCAGGCGGGACTACATCCTCAGGTGTGCCATATGGACAGGACTGCTGTCTTTGCACACATCTGGAAAAGCATCGAGATAAACACATTTGCTGTGGTGAAAAAGAGCCCCCAGGCTCACATAAGCTACTTGACTAGTGGCAGGGCCTGTGCGCTCCTGTGACACAGGAAGGGGGAGTTCTTCCCACCAAGGACGGCAGTGATTGGCACGAAGTCCTACGGGTCAGCATGGCTGGAACTGCCCACTGGTACAGGGTGGATGACATTCCTATCACGTCTCTCAAGTGCCAATGCCACTGTTTTCAAAACATCTCCGAAAGTGAGGTTTGAAGTCAGAACCAATGTGCATGTGTGTCTATGTGCATATATACATGCCACAGCTGGAACGTATACAGGTGTGTCTCTGTGCATATACACATGGTACAGTTTGAATGTGTACATATGTGTCTCTGTACATGTACACAGGCCACAGCTGGAATGTATACAGGTGTGTCTCTGTGCATATACACATGGTACAGTTTGAATGTGTACATATGTGTCTCTGTACATGTACACAGGCCACAGCTGGAATGTATACATGTGTGTCTCTGTGCATATACACATGGTACAGTTTGAATGTGTACATATGTGTCTCTGTACATGTACACAGGCCACAGCTGGAATGTATACATGTGTGTCTCTGTGCATATACACATGGTACAGTTTGAATGTGTACATATGTGTCTCTGTACATGTACACATGACACAGCTGGAATGTATACAGGTGTGTCTCTGTACATGTACACATGACACAGCTGGAACTCATACATGTGCTACTGAAAAAGAGGGGTGAGAACGCGAGTCAAATAACCCAAGCTAACTCCAAGAGATTGCAGTTATAATTCTTTATTATAAGGGGCAAACTCATGGAACAGGAACAAGAAGTCCAACCTCAGGTGTGCAACGCGGAAGAGAGAGAGAGAGAGAGAGAGAGAGAGAGAGAGAGAGAGAGAGCGAGCCCTGGGCAGGCAGGCGGTTTTCTCTGGGTAACCAAAAGGTCACGCCCTGACCTGGTCCAGCCTCTTAAAGCTCATTGGCTGAAGGAGGTTCCCCATCACATATGTGCATATACACATCCCACAGCTTGAATGTACACATGGTGTCTGTGTGCGTATACACATCCCACAGCTCGAATGCACACATGGTGTCTGTGTGCGTATACACATCCCACAGCTGGAATGTACACATGGTGTCTGTGTGCATATACACATCCCACAGCTCGACTGCACACATGGTGTCTGTGTGCGTATACACATCCCACAGCTCGAATGAGGCACTAGTTGATTTTCTCCTTCCACCATGTAGGTCTGGGGGATCAAACTCAGGAAATCAAGTTTGGCAGCAAGCACCTTTACTTGTTGAGCCATCTTGCTGGCCCCAAAATGTCCATATTCTATTGACCCAAAAGACTCAACTCTTGCAATCTAAAAAACCAAATAAAACCAAAAGACCTCTAATCATCTTAAGCCCTGGTAAGTGGATCACCATCTATGAGGGTCAGAGTCCTTTATTTCAAGATGAAGTTGCGGCATCTGAGACAGTTCACTGCAAGAACCATGACACACGCGTGAGAACTTACTTTGTGCCAGGCTCTGCCTATTAGGGGACAACAGGCAGTATCTAACTTGACACTCATGTGTGCACACGTATGCTGTATAAGTTCTATGTCACGTTACTCTTCTCCATGGGGAAAGCAAGCTTCCTTGGTGCTGGATCAACCTTTCTTGAGATTCCAAGCCTTGGCTGCGGAGATGGCTCAATGGATGCTCACTGCTATGAGGAGCTGAGGAGCTGTTTCAGATCCCTCAGTCTCTCGTGATGGAAGAAGAGAACTCCCAAGAGTTGTTGATTACACACATGTTCTCTCTCTCTCTAACACACACACACAATTATAAAGTAAAATTATAAAGTAAAAGTTATAATTAATTTTAAATATAAGTAAATTTAAATGTATATACACACAAAATGACAAAATGTGTGTGTGTTCTCCACCCACCTCAGCCTCTGAGGACTTGGGACTACAGACACAGGCCAGTGTACCTATATCAAGTTTATATACATAACTATATGTCTAGAAAATGTCTTAAAATGTGTACAGAAAGGTGAGCAAAGAACTAACCTTAGAATAAGGGAATCTAGCCAGGGATGTGGCTCAGTTAGTAGGGTGCTTGCCTACCATCCACGAGGCCTTCCGCTCAATTCCCCACACCAGAATCAGACTAGGTATGACACATGCCCAAAAGCCAGCACTCGGAAGTAAGGGCAGGAAGAGCAGGAATTCAGGTTCATCCTTGGCTACAAAACAAGTTTGAGGCTAGCCTAGACTACAGATATACATACATACATACGTGTGTGTGTGTGTAGTACTATAGGCATATAGTAAAAATGCAAATATATAAAATTATATATATTACTTTTTCATCTCCAAGATGGTTTCTAAGAATTAACTTTTACTTGTAAAATTTAAAATTCCCAAGATAAGATAAACATTAAAATATTAATATAGGGAAAATAATTCAGAGGGACATCATAGACCAAAATGTTCAATATGTTCATGACATTTACCTGATAGGTTTCTTTTTTTAAAAAATTGTTGCATATATATTAGATTTGTTTTTGCTGACATTGAATGCAATGTATTCTAGTAAAATTAAGCATTAGAGATATGACTTTTTGTATCTTTGCTTTCCAAACCTAGCTTCCTCCTGCATGTCCTTTTGTGCACATGCATATCACATAAGTTATATGTCTTGTTGCTGTGACAAAATTCCCAACAAAAACACATCAGAAAAGACCTCATTGTGGCTCACAGTTTCAAGGGCACAGTCCATCATGGTGGGGAAGGCATGGCCGCAGGAGCATGATGTGGCCGTTCACAACACATCCACAGTCGGGAAGCAGAGAAATGGATGCTGGTGCTCAGCTCACCTGGACCTAAACACAGGGACTACCGCTGCCCACAGTTAGTGTAGTAGGCCTTCTGCTCATAATTAACCAAATCTAGAAACTCACAGACATGCCCAGAGGTCTGTCTCCCTGGTGATTTGAGATCCAGTAGAAGTGAAACTCAATACTGACCATTGTATAAATCCCTGCGTGTATTTGTTCACAGCTCGTGGGAGTCAGTTCTCTCCCTCCACCACGTGGTGCTGGGCACTGAACTTGGTCCTCAGGCTTGGCAGCGAGCGCCTTTACCCTTCAAGCCTTCTCTTACGGGCCCAATGTAGTTTTGGAAACTTGTAACACATTTGCTTGAGAACTTCTGTAATCTCATTCATTGTTATATCTCAGACTTCATGTCCCTAAGTGACAGGATGTTCTCACGGTTGACTAAGCAGGAATCTAGAACACAGAGACACAGTTATACGACGCTCTATTACCATCATTTAGGTTGGTTACAGTTTCCTATTTTAACACTACAGCGAATTCCCTTCTTAGAGATTTCTTTGGAAAAAGACTCCAAGAATTGGACTTCTGGGTCCCTATAATTTATCTCAGTAGACACTCTTCCAAATTGCTCATTTAAATGATTTAAATAAGATTTACTCTCCCATCAGCAGTGCAGGCACACATCACTGTCAGGGGCTGCCGAACCCTTTCTTTTTTGTCTGTTAATAGAAAGTGGAATCCTCTTATTTAACTCGAATTTCCCTGGGAAAAAGGTATGTATCTCCATATTTGTCATACATACGAGTGTTCCTTTTATTCTCTCTCTCTCTTTCTCTCTCTCTGTATGTGTGTGTATGTGTGTGTGTGTGTGTGTGTGTGTGTGTGCGAGTGTGTGTATTGCTGGCAGCAGCCAGTTTTTTTCTACCACCATGTAGCTCCTGGGGATCAAACTCAGGGATGCAGGCTCAGCAGCAAGTTGAGTTGACGAGCATCTTGCCTGCCCCTGTATTCCTTCTACACCAATCTCTGTAAATTTTCACTATATTGTTATCTTTTCATTGAATTGCAAGAGTCCTTTAATCTAGAAATGAAACCTTCACTTTGATGTGCAAATAGACTCTTCCCATCTTTGTGTTTTGACCTTCATGGGACTTTTTTAAAAGATTCATTTTTTAATTATATGTATGTGTGTATGCTTCTGTGTGAGTTTGTGCCCACATAGGCTATGAGATTGCCCTGGAGCTGAAGGCTGTGAACCCCTGGATGTGGGTGCTAAAAACTCAACTCAGGCCCTCTGGAAGGGTAGTTGAGTCACCTCTCCAGCCAATGTGATCTTCGACCTAGTTTTTTATATTTGTATGCCAGATCTGATGAATTTCAGAAGCCACATTTTAAGGTCTTCTCTTTGTCAAAGTCATGAACCTTATCCAAACTTCCTTCTCATCATTTTTCATGTTTATTTCCACTATCTGAAATCACGGTCCCTGTTCCCAGCCCCTGGAGCCTGTACTTTCTATTAAAGCCCAAGCTCTCGCATGCCACCTTGCCTATATGCTGGCTAGTGCCTCCTGAGAAAAACAAAACAACAAAGACAAGACACTTTTCCACTGGTGACAGGGCCCAGTGGACAAAGCACTTGCCGTACAAGCCTGAGGATTTGAGTTCGATCCTTGAACTCTCACGAAAATAGAAAGAATTGACAGCTGACTCCTCACAGCTATCCCGACTTCCTCATGCACACTGTGGCACCACACACCCAAAACAACAACAGCAGCAGCAGCAACAACAATAACAACAATAGCAACAACTACAGCAGCAGCAGCAGCAACTCAGCAACAGCAGCAGCAGCAACAGCAATTCTTTCCCTCAGCAAAACTGTCTGTTCAATTCTTGAAGACGGCTCAACCGGGACTTAGAAAAATGATAAAAACAAAAATAACAGCTCACAGAACTTGTCTGTGTTCCTGTGGCAGTTTGTCCTGCCATTCTAGTAAAAGCAGGCCTATCTTTCCCACTTACTGCAGCAGAACATGTCTGAGGCCATCTGTGTACTCAGCACTTTGTTTAATGAACGAATGAATAAAACAAACAGTCTCTGTTTTAAAAAAGGACTCTATTAAACCTTCCAACAGAGTAGAGCGCTTCTGACCATGCTAATCAGACTCTTCTAGAGGATTCCTCTGCGAGAAAGACCTTAACTCCCTCACAGCTCCCCCACCTCAATGAATCCAGTTTGCCCTCTCTGCAAAGGAAGAGGCCAACAATGGAAGCCAGCCAGCCCTTCCAGACGATCTAAGCACAACATGCTGGCTGAGACCCTTCAAAGCAGCCACGGCTCAGCACCCAGGAACCAGGAGAATTACACGGTTCTGGAAGAAAGCTTCTTCCAGGACACAGACTGCGTCCCCATAATTTTCTCCTGGAAGTACACATATCCGGCTACCTAATCTTTCCCAACAAATGAATTTGCTGCTATTACAGTTTGCTATTTTTTTAAAAAGCCAGGAAATAGCCCCCCCACACACACACAAAATGCTAGCAGCATTATTAGTGTAGACTGATAGAAAAAAAGAAAAGAAAGAAAAACAACCCTTTACACCAGGAAAGCTCCCTAAAATAATCACTACCCAATGCCTTGGGGGTACACATCTCACACCCCTGGGGTAAGCAATGACTTTGACTGTCCCTAAGAGCCTCCTCCAGTCTGTCAGTCACAGAAAACAGCAGTTTCTCTAAAGAGTATCTAAACAGTATGCTCTTGGTTGCAGTTTTCTCCAAATGTTTTCATGACTTTTTAAAATTTGTGTGTGTGTGTGTGTGTGTCTGTGTCTGTGTTTCACACGCAGGCAGCGCCCCACCCCTAGCACGTACAGAAGTCCTGTTCTGTCGCTCTGATTTATACCTTTGAGAAGGGTCTCCTGCTGAACCCAGAGCTAGGCTGGCAGCTAGCATGCCCAGTGGCGTTCTTGTCCGTCCCTCTACGGCTCTGGGGTTACAGGAGCACCTGGCCAGGACTTGCTTTCCACGTGGGTGGTGGGGATTCTAACTCACTCCCTCATGCTTGTGCAGAAAGTGCTCTTAACAATCCCTCCAGCTCTGGCTGTGTCTTTTTGAAGAACCCAACACATTAAGTCACCAAAAAGTTTCTAATTTTAGAAGAAAAAAATTATTTATTTTTGAGGCAGGGCCTCATGTAGTAAGGCTGGCCCTGAACTTCCTATACAGACAAGAATGACCTTGAACTCCTGATTCTTCTGTCTTTGTCCCTCTTCTCTCAAGTGCTGAGGTTGCTACCGTGGGCTTATTCCTGGCTGGGAACGCAATTCAGAGTACACTAGGCACTCTACCCGCTGAGCTACTCCCGAACCTCAGATGGGACACTTTTATTTCTGGCTGTGAGCCTGGCTTCTAATGGCCAAGCCATTTCTCCAGCCCAGATGTGCTACTTTTAAAACAAACATTTATTTCATTTTCATTCATATTTCAAAACATTTCAAGTGTTTTGCTCATTTTAGAACAAGAAAGGAAAGAAGAAGGCAATGGAGGGAGGGAAGGAGGAAGGGAAGAAAAGAAGAGAAGACAACGGCAAAGAGAGACCTCCGCAGGGAAGAATCAAGCCAAGGATTAATTTTTTTAAAGCTTTATTTGACAATTTAAAAAGCTCACTTTGGAAGACAGGATGCGAAGGTGTGCCGGCGTGCTCACCAGGACGAGGTGGGATTAGCCTTGTATCTCTCATAATCTTCTCCGCAGAAGAAGGCAATTTCAGTCTCACTGGCTGAAAAGAAGCACGGGGAAGGAGAGAAACTATTTTAATGTGAAACCATGTTTTGAGCAAGTATGGAAATCCGTATTACGCTGGTCTGTTCTCATGGATGTTGAAAATGAAAAGACTAAGCGGCGGTTGGACTGCAGGATAACTTTCCACCAAACCAGCCAGAAGCGTCAGTGTGGCTAGAACAGATTAAAACTCAAATAATTCAAAGACAAAAGGAAGAGTGATTCATGCTAGTGAGATGGTTAAGGAGCTTTCTGCTGAGCCTGGCAGCCTAAGTTCAACCCTCAGAGCTCACACGGTGGAGGGAGAGATCCTTTCAAGCTACCCTCTGACTTACACACACGCACGCACGCACACATGCACGCTCACACAAATAAATGCAATTCAAAAATTTGAAAACAATCTCCTTAAAAATCAAGAGTTAGCACAAGAGTGAAGATTTTTAAGAGGTACCTACATTGCTCATTTATATCCCTGGAAAATAAAAAACCTTGATCTCTTTCAAATAGTCCGTTCCAGAAGGGAAAGGACTCCCTCTGCCCCCCGAAATTAGCCCGTAGGTATAATAATTTAATACTTAGAGCATCAGTAGAATATTTTACAGATCACTTTACATTCTCCCTCATGACCCATCAGAATATGTGTCTGAAGAAGTTAATTTTTGGCCCCCGCTCATGACTAATTCATGAGGCTTCAGCAATATGCAAAGTGAAAGACACAAATTGGCTTCTATGCAATACCTTCAAATGCCTCTAATTATTCACGGGGGAAATGGCTCAGCTAAAGGACCCGCAGAAGTTCAGGGCGGCCGCGAAGCTTTCAACCTAGCGGGTCAAGGACTCCGTCTTCTAAAACAATAAGTCAGCAGCATTATTAATTCAGATCTGATGGAGAGCCTTCCAATTATTAAACATGTGGTTCTTCAAGGTGTCGGCACCCACAAGTTCCACGCTGGCTTTTTAAAATTAAACCACGAGTTAATACAGTCTGCTTGGCTTTCACAGAAGGCAAAAGGGCCTTCGGAAGCTCAACAAGAAAACAGACGTGATTATTCGTAATGAATACTGAGCACTCAATTAACATAGGCGCTCCGAAGAGACAGGGAACACTCTTCACCCCAAATAAACAGGATGAGGCATGCAGAGGATTAGCACCGGTCTGCAGCGTCGGCTCTAATCTCATCATTAGATTCTATCACAAAAGAATGAAATTCAAGAGATTAGCATGACATTTCATTAAGAATGGTTTCATTGTTTGCAAGAATATCATATGTAGTATCTCTCTGCCATAAATTACCCTGTGCTCTCGAGAAAATAAACAAATATTGAGAGGAGAAAAACGATATGACCATGTCCACGGATTCTTGGTCCAGACACACTTCATCCCCGGGATTAAATTTAATCCCGGGGGCTGATAATTTGATTGGGAACTCTCATGGCATTGAGCCTGGGTGGGGAGGCACCGCAGAAAGAAGCTGAGAATCAAAGGCGGGCTGGAGATGAGCCTCCCTCGGCGAAGAGTGGGTTAGTAAACAGTTCAGCATCTTGGCAAATTATCCCATTTCAAAGAATCATCTGACTGTAAAAAGGGGCTGGAGGGGCTGGGAGATGACCCTGTGGGGAAGAGCACTTGCTCTGCAAGCATGGGGATCTGAGTTCGAATCCCTAGCACCCATGTCAAAGTTGAGCATGGCTGTGTACGTGGGGTGGAGACAGGAGGATCCTGAGAGCAAACAGCCTAGCTGAAACAGTTCAACAGTGAAACTGTGAGTGTCTAAGTCAGTGAGACCCTGTCTCAAGGTTATAAGGCAGAGAGTAATAGAGGAAGACTCTAGATGTCCTGCTCTGGCCTCCACAGGCATGCTATAAACACACAAGCACATGCGGGTGTGGCCACAGAAAACTTGCTATTCCGGGGGAAGGTATGGGGCACTACACTTTGCAAAACCACAAGAAAACGTTATTTCTGAAGGGAAGCCTACTCAGAGCAAGGGCCACCTGACTGAGTCTTACCTCTCATCCTTCTTTGCTTTTTGACAAACAATGAACTAATCAGAGGGAAGACAGAAAGGACTGGGGATGGCTCAGCGCTTCAGAGCACTCTCTGTGCAAGCAAGAGGCACCATGTAAAAGGCTCAGTGTGCTCACACATGCCTATAAGCCCAGTTCTGTGGAAGGCACAGAGCCAGAACTTGGTAGCCACCACCCTTGCTCCAGGTCTTAGGGAAATGAAGTAGAGAGAGACAGCGCAGACACCCGACGCCCTCCTGTGGCCTCTACGAATGCACCTCCATACAAGCACGCTACACTTACGCACACACGCAAAATAAAGCATAAGACAGCTGTACTCTTGGCATAGGGCATGCCCGAAATCCCAGCACTGTGGAGGCTGAGGCAGGGGGATCCAGGCCACTGGCATGGATTACACAGAGATAACTTGCCTCAAAAAACTCCAGCTAAGCAAACAAACAAAAAATAGATTTTAGACTTTAGCAACATAGTTTCTAAGTGGAAGGAATGATGGTTTTTAAAAACCTGGATATCTTTTGGAAATATTTGAGAAGATGGGTTCATGTACTTAAATTTTTTTAATAATTTAAATAGCAATTACAAATGATTTTCTTTTTAAGACAAAGTTGTCTGTAGATCAAGTCTTTCGTAGATAGGGTTGACTCTGAACCTCTTATCTTGCCTCTGCCTCCCAAATGCTGAGGAGACAGACGTGGACCACCGTGTGCAATGCTGGGGCTAAAGCTGGGGCTTTGTGACTATCAGCAAGCAATGTACCAACGGAGCTGCATCCCCTCCCGCAAACGATTACGACCGCTATAGAGTCACTCTCTCCACTAGCATCCCGTCAGCTTACTCCCCGAGTTCTATTTAAAACAGTTCCTTAAGCACGGCAGGGAAGAGTCAGTAGGAAGAAGGCAATCGGCTTTAAAAGTGTACAGTGCAGTCTGTGCAGAGGTCTCGGCGTGGGAATCTGGAGAGAGTGAGATCTAAAACCAGGTGTCTTCACTATCAAATAAATAAAACCAAGGAGAGCCCCCCAAATACACTGGGGAACCTCTGAATGCTGGCATGCCAATGTAACATGAGCCAGGACATCCAGACTTTGGATATAACATTAATAACTTGATAACACTTCTAAACAGATTTCACACACTCATTCACTCACACACATGTGCGCGCACACACTTACATGCACACACACCTTTCATGGGAGATTGATAATTACTTCAATTAAGAGAAAGAATAATCTATTCTAACTCTGAAATCTCAAGAGAAATTAAATATAGTTTAATTACTCCTGTGACCTATTGAAGCAAACTTCTCAGCTATCAACAAAGACACACTACAAGTTCTCTACATTCCTGACTTTCTGCTGTGACTAACGTAGTCTGAGAAAAGCTGACATGTGTGTGCTTTGGGGGACACCCAGGACAGATTGTCAAGTGATGATAACAGTATCTTTTTGCTTGTTTTTTTAAATTAGTTCTCAGAGCAAAGTGAGGTAGAAAGAAAAAGCCTCCCTCTCTCTTCTGCTCCAGAAAAGCCTTTTATCCTTTCTTTTGTATGTATGTGAATGTACACGTGTGTACATATGTGTGTGCATGTGCATGCAGAGGCCAGAAGTCAACCTTGGGTGTCACTTCTCAGACATTATACACCTGGTTTTTGAGATTAAGTTTTGTTTATTTTATGTGGATGGGGTTTTGCCTTAAC
Organism: Alexandromys fortis; assembly: GCF_014885135.2. Taxonomy (NCBI): domain Eukaryota; kingdom Metazoa; phylum Chordata; class Mammalia; order Rodentia; family Cricetidae; genus Alexandromys; species Alexandromys fortis. Next base: position 561,183 of record NW_026068110.1, read on the forward strand.
ATATGTCTGTGCACCGCATGCATACAGTGCCTGTGGAGGCCAGAAGAGGGCGTCAGAGCCTGTGAGACTGGAGTTACGGGTGAGTCACTCACTGAGCCACCATGTGAATGTTGTGATTGAACCTAGGTCCTCTGGAAGAGTGAGCAGTGTTCCTAACTGTTGAGCCACCTCTCCAGCCCCCACCTGGTTGTTTATGAGGTGGGGTCTCTCACTGGCCTATGAGAGTAGGCCAAGCAGGCAGGCCGGTTGGCCAGCAAGCCCCAGGGACCTGCATATCTCCTCCCTCCCAAGGCTGGGATTAGAATGCTCCATCACACCTAGCTCTCTTACATGGATCTGAGGGAACCGGACTTGGATCCACAGGCTCACAAAACCCTAAGCTACAAACCCTTCACAGCAGAACTCACAGCTGAGGGCTACTTCTAAATTTGATCAGTGGAGGCAGAAGTCAAAGGAAATTGGTCTAGACAGCTGGGATCTTCATGTTATGCTTGCTTTGAATGTCTGTATTGGGCTGGCCATGTAAATCAGCAAACAACACACCAAAGACGGCACATACTGAGACATCTGAGCTCCCATACACCAGGCACATGGCTGCTTGGACTGGAAAGGTAAAAACATCTACGCAGTGGAATGCAATCCAGCCACAAAGAGGATGGAATCCTAACGTGTACAGCAATACGCATAAACTAGAGGGCGTCAGGAGAAGATAAGGACCTGTGGTGTTCACTCTACTTTTTGAGGATGGAGGGACGGCTCAGTGGGTAAAGATCTTGTTGCCATGTGCTGGATCTCTAGCACCCATGTAAAAAGCCGGGCATGGAGGTCCATGTCTGCAGCCCCAGCACTCAGGGACAGGAGGCAGGTGGATCTCTGAGAGTTCGAGGCAAACCTGGTCTACAAAAGCTAGTTCCAGGACAGGCTCCAAAGCTACAGCAAAACCCAGTCTTGAAAAACCGAAAAAAAAAGAAAAAAGAAAAAGGTGTGCTGACCTCTGGCCTTCACACGAACATTCACACACACGAACTCATACCCCACGGTGGTGGTTTGAATAAAAATAGCCCCATAGGGTAATAAGGAGTAGCACTATTAGGAAATGTAGCCTTGTTGGAGCAAGTATGTCACGGGGGGGGGGGGCGCTTTGCGGTTTCAGAAGCTCAGGCAAGGTCCAGTGGCTCACTCTCTTTCCTGCTGTCTGCCAATCTAGACGTAGAATTCTCAGCTACCTCTTCAGCAAGCACCAAGACCAGCGACTGAGGCCGCACACGAAGACACAGGCTGCACAGCGATGACATTAGCAAACACCTCCATCTACAGAAGGAAGTGAACTACAGGATACGGCAACGGTGCTGGAGAGACTTCTGCCATGTTATGAGATCGAATGACGGCAGATACCCGAAGACTGCACTGCATGGAGGAGTGCACGGGACAAGGCCAAGGGGAAGGCCCGAAAAACGCTGATAGACAGCAAAAAGGGAGACTGTGGAACCTTGGGTATGACAATAACACGAGCATCTAGAACTGCCCGGGATAGGAACAACTGGAGAACACCAGAAACAGGCTGCCCACGCATGCGTAAGCTTGGCTGGGGCGTAGGTGATGACGATGATCTTCAGCACCGGGTCTGCCTGCGTGCTGCCATGCTTCCTGCCGTGCTGACAATGGACTGAACGTCAGAACTGTAAGCCAGCCCCAGTTATACACTTTCTCTTAGAAGAGGTGCTGTGGTCATAGCATCTCTTCACAGCAATAGAGACCCTCACTAAGACACCCATGGACACAAACACATACAAAATCTACACACATTTTAAAAAGTTGTTTTCACAGAATTAGAAGGCTTGCAGGGGTCAGGATATACTGCATTCAAAATGGCTAGCAGGACAGATTTGGCATGTTCCCAACATAAAAAAGTAATAAATGTCTGAAGTGACAGACTTGATCATTATGTGTGTATGTATGTATGTATACATGCATGCGTGTATATGTATGTATATGTGTGTATGTATGTATATGTATGTGTGCATATGTGTGCATGTACTAGTGAATCAAAATATGGCCCTGTACTCCACAGAGTACACAAATGCCTTTACTTATATAAAATTGATACAAACACATAAAATCACATCAAAAGTAATACTTCAAAATAACACAAAATATGGCAGGAGTAGAGCTTGGTAGTGTAAGGCTTGCTAGTGTGTGTGAGGCCCTGAGTTTACTCCCTGCCATTGCTAGAGAAAAGGAAACCATAAACAAAACCTTCACAAACAAAGACTAACGGGAAGGGCTGAGGAGAGGGCTCAGCTGCTGACAAAGTGACAAAGCTGCTACCTGATCTGCTTTCTAAATTCCACCCCAGAGTGGGGGCACTGTAACCCCAGTGCTGTGGTGGCAGGAGCAGGTGCCCCTGGAGCTCAGCCAGCCTAGCCTACCTGGTGATTCTCAGCTAGGGAGAGACCATGTCTCAGAAAACCAAAGTGGGCATCTCCTGAAGAATGACAGTTGAAGCTGTCCTCAGGCCTCTACAGTCACAAGCACACATATACACACCTACCTGCGCGCGCGCACACACACCACCACCACCACCACCACCACCACTACCACCACCACCACCACCACCACCACCACCACTACCACCACCACAACCAAGAAAGCATCTGTAGGGGTGCATTCTGAACCTGTTTTGGAACCCCAGCCAGCATTACTGACTCCAGATGCCATTGTTACACCGTTAATATGAAGTCACTGAAAGCACGGTGACACGGAAGATGAGAAACAACCCCAGGGAGCCGTGGGAATATTACAGAACCAGGCCGGCAAGAGGCCTTCCCCAGAGAGCAGCGCTGGTGTGGCCCACTGTTGCCGGCTCTAACGGCTCCCAGTAAAGCACAGCCTGCTCTGTGAGGGTCACCAGGCCATGGATCCAGAGAACAACAGTGACACAGGGAAAGTGAGATATATAAAATAGTTCCACAAAGATCGCGTGCTTTTCTTTCTGAGGTGAATCAGTCCATGAGATTTTAATTATCAAGAGCAACCTTTAAGTCGTGTAGGATAAATGTCTTGGTGAAACTCCCTCCTCCTTCCCAAAAGTAAACTGTGCTTTTCTTTTTGATGTGTGTTGTGTAGGTGTGTGCAGTATTTGCCTACAGGTGCACACAGAGGCCAGTGGAGGATGTCAGCATCCTGTTCCATCACCCTCCACCTTGTCCCTTCCGGAGGGTCTCTCACTGGAGCTACGGTGGCCGTCGGCAAGCCCCAGGGATCTCCCAATTCATCCCCCACAGCTCCAGAGTTATAGGTGAATATGTATGGCCATGCCCAGCTTTTTATATGGCTGTTTGGGGATACGAACTCAGGTCCTCATGCTTAAGCCACAAATGCTCTTACCCACTGAGTAATCTTCCTAGCCATAAAGCAAATCATCTTATTTACACAAGCCCACCATCAAAAATGGGCCCTACTGTCAGGAATACACCGTGGGGTGGTATATACCGGTATATACTACTGTGTGGGTTCACCGTGGGGTGATATATACTGTATACTACTGTGAGGAATATACTGTGGGGTGGTATAACTGTATACTACTGTGTGGGTACACAGTGGGGTGGTATATACTGTATACTACTGTGAGGAATATACTGTGGAGTGGTAGAACTGTATACTACTGTGTGGGTACACAGTGAGGTGGTATATACTGTATACTACCATGTGGGTATACCGTGGGGTGGTATGTAGAGTATACTACTGTGTGGTATATACAGTATACTACTGTGTGGACTGTACCATGGGATGGTATATACAGTATACTACTGTGTGGACTGTACCGTGGGGTGGTATATACAGTATACTACTGTGTGGGTATACTGTGAAGTGGTATATACAGTATACTATTGTGTGAATTGTACCATGGGGTGGTATATACAGTATACTACTGTGTGGGTATATACTGTATACTACTGTGTGCACTGTACCGTGAGGTGGTATATACTGTATACTACTGTGTGGGTATACTGTGTGGTATATACTGTATACTACTGTGAGGAATATACTGTGGGGTCCCAATAAAGCAGAAAGTCTACAGAGGAACGGAGTCTTGCTCTCTTTTCTCAGTTCCCCTCCTGGGCTTTCTTTTCCAACTCCTGCAGAAAGTCAGGATGACACATTTATCACACTGGCATTATTCCCATGGCAACTGGCTGTGATAGCAGACTGACAGCTCTTTAGTGAGATCAAGGAGTGAAGGGGGAGCGAGTGCTGACTTTGAGTTTCCTCTTAAACCTCCCCGAAGCCTAAGCAGATGCAGGTGGGAAGGAAAATTCCCTAGAAATATCACACTTGACAACTTGATTCCCACTTGTAATTCCTTGCTGCTCTCGGGGGACCTTGTGTCCTCCCCCAGATATAATCAAGGCCTGCTCTCCAGAGGACAGAACACAGCTCTAGGAGGCAGAGGAAATTGTTTCTAGGAAGGACCCACATGCTGCCTTGTCAGGTCGAGAGGGCATTTTGGGGATCCCTAGACCACTCCAAGCCCAGAGGTGACCCAGCAAAAATGACCCAGTTTGAATCAAAGTCTGATCGAAGCCTTAAAACAAGAATGATAAAGTACTTGCCTTGCCAGCATCAGGACCTGGGCGCCATCCTCAAAATCCACTTTGTTTTGTGGGGAGGGGGAGGGTGGGGGGGTTCGGACAGGGTTTCTCTGTGCAGCTTTGGAGCCTATCTTGGAACTCACTATGTAGACCAGGCTGGCCTTAAACTCACAGAGATCCATCCGCCTCTGACTCCTGGGCTGGGATTAAGGCGTGCCTCACCACAGTCCCACCAAAGTTCACATTTTTAAAAAGGCCAGATGTAGTGCACACACTTGTAAGCCCCACACTCAGAGACTGGACACAGGCAGGTTTCCAGGACTCACTGGCTGGCTAGTGTGTGATTCCTCCTCCATATATATCTACGAACATGAACTATGTCCCTTTTATTATTTAAAAATATTTAATATGTCTATGTATGTGTGCATGTGTGTCTGAGTGAGTATGTACATGTGTGGGTGTGTGTGGCCAGAAAGACTGCAGCTGGAGTTACAGGCAGCTGTGAGCACCCCGTGTGAGGGCAAGGATGCAGGTTTGTCTTCTGGAAGAGCGTCAGTGCACACAACTGCTGAGCCATCTCTCCAGCTCCACACGCAGGGTTTACATGATGATGACATCACACAACATATCCTTCATCCGTGGGATAAACACCCACATCAGCGATTCAGACGGGAACACGAGAGGGAACCCTACTGCCCTTCAGAAGGGGAACCTGAGCAGGCCCGCTCCTGGAGACTCGGAAGATCGGCCAGAAAGTGGTCCCTGACTGCAGAGCCTGGGAAGTGTGTGCTCTTGGCAGATGAGCACGAGAAAGTCCTTTCCCACACTGTAACCTCTCCGAGGCTCGCCAGTTTTATTTATGACTGCCAATCTTGTAACAATTGCTGCTTGTTCAAGGTCACCCAGATGGACACACTGGACAGAAACAGGTTCTGAGCCCCAGTCTTGGGGCCAGGGTGTAACTCTAGATTCTTGGCTCTGCTGCGCATGCAGCATCTACTGCAGCATGCATTTGTTGCCCTAACAATAGCATAGAAGTATCTTTTGACATGCTAACTGTTCCTTCAATCTGTATAGGTTTTCATCTATCTTTTCTGTACTAACTACAAAGTTGTTAGCATGTATGTCTATGTTGTATGTGTATATACAGAATTTGATGTAAGAAATCTTCCTCGGTTGTTTTCCACCTTGTTTTTATCTTTAAATTAAATTAATTATTTCAATTGTGCATACGTGCACATGCTCAGTGATCATGGAAGTATGAAGAAGGTATAAGAGCTTGAGTTACAGGAAGTGGTAAGCCCAACATGGGTGCAAGAGACAGGATCTCACTGAACCTGTCTGTCAGGCCAGTGAGCCCTAGGGATCCTCCTGTGTCCACCTCCCCAGCACTGAGATAAGAAGTGGGGCTACCATAGTTTGCTGGTTTTTTTGTTTTCTGTCTTCCCTCCCTCCCTTCCTCCAACCTTCCTCCCTCCTTCCCTCCCTCCTTCCCTTTCTCTCGCCCTTCCTTCCTATTTTAAAGTGTGCTAGGGACTAAGCTCGGGTTTTTACCCAACAAACACTTTACCCATCACCTCTCCGAGTCCTGAAGATCTCTTCAGGCAGGTAGCAGCCTTTCGTGTGTCGTGTAACACACCTACCACACGTACGCATGCTTTGCCCCTTTACATTTAGGGCTGTGTCTCATTTAGGGCTTATACTGCTGTGATGAAGACTGTGACCAAAGCAGACACTAGGAGGCGTGCTGCCTACTGGCTTGCTCTGTCTGCTTTCTCTGCACCCAGGACCAGCAATCAAGGGTGACACCATTCACACTGAGCTGGGCCTCCCACATCAGCTATCAGTAAGAAAATGCATCTCAAGCTTGCCCACAGACCAGCCTGCTGACGGTGCTTTCTCATTTGAGGCTCTGGCTTCCCAGAATGACTTTAACTGTGTGTCAAGTTGACACAAAAGTAGCTGGCACAGTCCCTTTGCTCTTTATTCTTAGGGTCATGGCATCCTCTTCCCCTCTGCAGCCTCTCCTGTAAGGTCGTGAACTAATGTTTTTCTTAGATGACAAGACGGCTTAACTGGTGAAGACACTTGAAGTCCTAAGTTCCACTCCTTGGGACCCACATGATGGGAGCGGAGAACCAACTTTCACATGTTGTCCTCTGACCTCCATGTGCTCACCACATGCATGTCATCAGGCCCCACACATCATACAAAGATGCATACAAAAATAAGTATAAAAGTCTTTTCGAGACAGGGTCTCACTATGTAGCTCTGGCTATCCTGAAACTCACTCTGTAGACCAGTCTAGGCTGGTCACCAACTCACAGAGATCCACCTGCCTCTGTCTCCCAAGTGTTTGAATTAAAGGCGTGTGTCACCACACCCAGAAAGTCAAAATACTTTAATTTTACATTTATATTGTAACAATTCATCTCGAATTTTTTGTTAAATAGAGAGAGAGTTAGAGACTTGAAATTTGTTTCCTAGAAACTCACATAGTTTTTGGCTAATTCATTTCTTCCCTGTTTATTGCGAGACGCCAACTTTATCACCTCATAGTCTTGTTATAGTTTGCACTGGATTTTACACTGTTTTACTGAGTTACCTGTCCGGTCCCACCTCAACACCAGTCTGTAATGTTCATTTCAGTGTAGGCTTTCAAAGCCAGCCAGGCTTCCTCGCGTTCTAGAAGGCTCAATCAGACAAGTGCCACCTGCTATAAAAGCAGCATTTGACACACCAAGCGTCAAGTTAAAAAAATCATTTCTCACTGACATAACATAAACATTCAATACCTATTTGAAGGACGACTTTTTTCCAAATAGCAAAAACCATTAATTTATTACTTATTCATTTACAGGCAGGCTCTCAGCAGATAGTCCAGATTGGTCTGGAACTTGCTATGTAACCCAGGATGCCCTGAAATGCACGGCCCCCAGCCTCAGCCTCCCTGTGCCAGGATTAAAGGCACGCACCACCATACCCAGAAAGAGGTCATTGTAATTGTCCCAAATCTGATTTTACTTCCAAGGAACTTGATCATGGATGAAGTTACAGAAAATAATATAAGTATCAGAGAATACAATTCCTGTGCACAATTCACAGGGACAGAAAAATGTTTTTGAATCTCAAGTAACAAGAAATCTACTGTATTCATAATATGAACAGGTGCTAATTGTTGCAAATTGTGTAGACTTAACACAGAGATCAGATTTATGATTTCATAACCTGCCATTTATTTATGTGCGTGTGTGCGCATGTATTTGGGCGTATACAAGTCTTCACAGATGCAGAGTCTGTGTGTGCAGAGGCCAAAAGACGACATCAGAAGTCCTGATTACCATCTTATTCCCTTGAGGCAGCGTCTCTCACAAAACCTATCTAAGCTGGCAGCCAGCAAGCCCTAGAGACCTTCCTAACTCTGTCTCCCTCTCTGCTGTGGTTACGGGTACATATATGACCACACTCAGTTTTTTTTACAGGGGTCTTGGGAATCAAATTCAGGTTCTTACGCTTGCACAGCAAGCTCGCCTACCTACTGAGCAATCTCCCCAGCCCTTTGACCTATTATTTTAAATCCTATTCCAAGGGAAAGACCACTGCATAAATTCACATAAACCACGTGAATCCTTGAAGGTGAATTCCTGCCATGTGGTGGAAGTGACTTAACAGAAACTGCTGTCCAAAACAACAACAATGAAACCGTACGGCTTCCCAGTGTGGCCCTCACTGCCCAAGCCTCTTACCCACTGTACCTGGGGACTTCTGGAGGAAGTGGGCACCGGGACGCTATCCTGCTCTCTCACCACAGAGGTGTCACAGGCAGCAGGTGCCTTCTGCTCAGAACTCCTGCCCCTACTCATGCACATACTGAAGGCGTAAGTAGAAGAACACTGACACCTAATGGCCAGGAGATGGGCCACACAGCACTTCTCTCAAGTAGAACTGAAAGCACATTCTAGGTGGAAAGGCTAAACCAGGTAATTTCCCCACTGTACACACCAGGCTTATAGTCTAAATTCCAAGGCTTGCGCACTGAGAGTCTTGAGTGAGTGTCAGAAGTTACACTGCGCGTTGTACAAACAACATCTCATTTCATTATTCTACATTAGTTCCACCAGGTCCATTTCTCTCCAACAGCGCTGATGACAGTCGGCAGTTACTGAACTAATAGGCTGCCAATCATTTAAAATGACCCTCACCAGAGTTCAGAGCGAGCCTGAAAAGAACCATTGCGTTCTGCACACATGCAGACGAATTGCGGTGCCCTCGCCTCGGTCAAACGGTCAGAGCGCAGCTCTCTCAGCACAGGGGGGGGTGCTTTGGGAGGATTTTCCAGATTCTATCACTGTCACACACAGGCCAGGAAACCCAGTGCCCCTCCCTCCACCCCAGCCCATCTCACCTATCCCCGAGTCCTTCAGCGTTCTGTCTTCTTTCAGTAGGAGTGTGTCGTCGTCCTCCAAACCCAGCACCAGCTCATTCGTCTAGAGAGAAAGAATCCCCACTTGGTCAGCACACTTGGCCAAGATGTCCTGAAGACCTAAGAGTCATACTTGGAGGAGCTGAGAAACAGTTCAGTCAGCAAAGTGTTCACCCTGCAAGCACGAGGGCCTGAGTTTGGAACCCCGTGCCATGTAATCCCAGTGATGGCGCCCAACGTGGGGCTCGAACCCACGACCCTGAGATTAAGAGTCTCATGCTCTACCGACTGAGCTTGTCATCTGTTGAAATAAGAGCGGCAGGGCTGCGTCCCCGGCACCCGGCCGCCCACATGGCTAGCTTATGCCCAGAAATAATTACAAGGAAACTGTATTCTTTCAAACACTGCCTGGCCCGGCTAGTTCCAGATTCTTATTGGATAGCTCTTACATATTGTTCTAACCCATTTCTAATATTCTGTGTAAGGGAGGATCTTAACCTGCGTCTGTCTGGAGCGGGAGAATCATGGCGACTCTCTCACTCAGCTTCTATTTCCCAGCATTCTCTTCTGTCTACTCCGCCTACCTAATTTTCTGTCCTATGAGGGCCCAGGCAGTTTCTTTATTATAATTAACCAATGTCCTTCCTCCATCACTTTGGGAACAAGCTGAGGTTCTAACACGACTTCCCTGGGTGCCCAGCTTTGTGCACTCAGCACTGAAAACTTCTCCAAGCTTCAGTTACCTTGTAGCTACAGCGGGGGATGTAGCTACCCCCTTTTCCTAGTGTTAAGGAGGATGCACGATGGCCCATCCAGACCCTCAGTACTGAGTGCACCCTCTATGTCTGCTGTCACTATGTTGCAAGAACCTGCGAAGAATTGCAAAAATGCAGGCCCAGGGCATGTGGCTCATCAGAGATGTAACTGAGGACACATTCTTGACAATGTGACATCTGAGAGAAGCAACGGTAGCCTTAAGTGGCCCCAAGGGCACGTATCTAAAAACCATGCCCAAGCTGACAGGGATTTCAGCCTGTGTCTCATTTGCTGGAGTAATTCTAAGTGATTTGGAGAGGTGGTGAATTGTGTTCTCCAGTGATATCTCCCCTGACTAACACCTGGAAGTTTCTGCAGATGGGGCACACAGTCCCACAGCCAATCAGAATTCAGCTGTTTAGTAGTCTATTCTAGTTCCACGTATGTGTGTGCATATGAGTGCATGGGTACGTGTGTTATGGAGGCCAGGAGTCAGTGCTGGGTGGCTTGCTCAATCTCCACTCCATTGTATTTTTTACAACAGGGTCTCTGGTAGTTTGAAAGAAAATAGCCCCCAAATGGGAGAGGCACTATCAGGAGGTGTGGCTTTGCTGGAGTGGGTGCTGCCTTGCTGGAGGAAGTGTGTCACCGTGGGAGCGGGCTTGTGCTCAGTTCACTTCCTCGCCAGCACCATGTCTGCCTGCACTGACCCACCATGATGACAATGGACTGAGAATGGCTGTGGTCATGGTGTCTCTTCACAGCACTAGAAACCCCAAGACAAGGTTCTTCACTGACCCTAGAACTCACTGTTAGTTGGACTAGCTGGCATGAGCCCTGGGGACTGCCTATCTCTGCCTCCCCAGTGCTGACGACAGTGCTTGTCACCACACCGAGCTTTTTACGTGAGTTCCAGGGACCTGAGCCCTGGTCCTCATGCTTGCCAGGCAAGCACTTTACAGATGAAAGCACTGCCCAAGCCCCGCCTGCCCTGTTTCTAGAATATACGTGAGACAGACTGAACAGAAAGGTTTCCCCACTTCCCAACAGAAGCCCCACAAGTCAGAGACCATGTTCCATGGATCATGAACTTCACTCAGTACCGACGAGGGCCCCAAACTCCAGAGTACAATCACTGAAAAAAATTCAATGCATCCTTTAAAAGTTCTTATAGAACACAGAATTGAAATACTAAATTCTCCAAGAACGTAGAGAATGAAATTGTGAAATCTCCTAACCCTGTGCCCCAGCTACTGAGCTGTCCTCTGTAGAAACTGCACCTGGCCATGTGTGCTTCCTGACACCAACGCTGTATGTCACACACGTAGAGATGTTCAAACACAAACGTACCATGTGCTGTCTTCTAAAGTCTTACATTTTTTTCTCTCTTAAAAATATGGCTGTAGGGCAGGAGATGGCTCAATGAGTAAGAGCATGTTCTGTGCAAGCATGAGGACTCAAGTTCAAATCCCCAGTGCCTTCAAAAAGCTGAGGGTGCCTGTGACTTCAGCGCTATATGGAGGGTAGACAGGAGTTGCTGGGGCTTACTGGCTGCCAGCCAAATTCTAGGCTCGGTGAGAGATCCTGTGTCAGGGGGAGTGTGGT
>NW_026068110.1:574758-602051 GCF_014885135.2 Alexandromys fortis
AGAGAGCCATCTCTTCAGCCCCATCAAGTGGATTCTTTACACAAGCTGGGTCTTTACCACATTTATGTCTATTCTGAATAAATGTGTGGGAGTCCCCCCACACACACACACATTTTTTTGTTTTTTGTTTTTAATTTTGCTTTGTTTTGTTTTGTTGAGAACAGGTCTCTCTATATGCTCCCAGTTGTCCTAGAACTTGCTTTGTACACGAGGCTGGCGTTGTGGGACTTTCTGTACACTGTTAAGATGTGCCTCTGCCCATGGTGCCTTCTGATTGGTTTAATAAAGAGCTGAATGGAGACAGCAAGGTAGGAGAGACTAGGCGGGGCTTCCAGGGACAGAGAGGAGCTCTGGATGAATCTAGGCACACAAGAGACACCAGCAAGACACGAGAGTAGAGAGTAGACGTACAGAGGGGAAGGGAGGTAAACAGTCACGTGACAGAAGGCAGGTGAATAGAAACATGGTAACTTAAGTTATGGAGTTAGGTGGGAATACGCCTAGACTAAAGGCCAAGCTTTTATAATTATAATTTTATAGTAATTATAATTTTATAGTCTGTGCCATTATTGGGGAGCTGGCAGTCCCAAAGAAAGTCTGACGAGAAAGTTTGCTACAGGCTGGCCTTGAACTCACTGAGATCCCTTTGCCTGTGCCTCCCAAGTGCTGGGATTAAAGGCGTGTGCTACCATGTCTGGCTATTTCACACTTTATTTTAAAGATATGTTAGTAACAAGTACACGTGACTTAGCTTTTTAAACATTTATATTACATTTTATTTATTGTGTGTATGATGTGTGGGTGTGCATCCCACAGCAGCGGTCAAAGGACAGACAACTTCCACCATGTAAGTCCCAGGAATTGAATTCCGGTAGTCAGGCTTGGCAACAGGTGCCTTACCCTGAACAAGCTTGCTGGCCCTGAGCTGGCTTTTGTATGTGTGCGGGGTACGTGCACAAAATTTATTTGTATGTGTGCATGTAAATGCCAGATGTCCATATCAGCTATGTCTTCAATTGCTCTCTGATATTCCTGTTGTTGTCGTTTCTTTCTTTGAGACTTCATGGAGACTCCTCAGGTCCACATAGAAAAGACAGACCTGGTAGCCGGTTAAGACAACCTGGTCAGAAAACACTGATGCCAGGAGCTACGGCTGGAGCTGAGGGCCCTGGCTGGTAGCAGTATGAAACAGAGGGAGAAGCGGTGTCCTGTTCTTCCTGCTTATCCATTTCAGCAGAACTACCCTTCTCAAGAGCCGCCATGTCCTCATGGACCTACAAAAGTCTCTTTCCACCACGCACTCATTCACACGCTCGTGAGCAAAACACACTTGGCATCCATGATGTCAAACCTGTGACCCAGGCCAGTCTGGGCCTTGGCACTGTACGTGGTGCTGCTCGGCCTGCACACAGATCACCGTGCCTTGACCAGGTCTCCACCAGCTACCACGGTGGAGTTGGTAATTAAAGCCAACCTTCAAGACAGCAGGTCACAGTCCACACGCAAAATGCTGGTTCACCTTGGTCTCTGCGACATTGTCTTCCTGAAACTGGAGCTCACCAATTCAGCTAGGCTGACCTGGATCAAGGGACCCTTCTGTCTCCACCTTCCCAGTGCTGGGATTACAGGTGTACACCATGGTATCTGGCTTTCACCTGGGCACTGGGGAAACAAACTCAGTCCCCATGCCTGTAAGGTAAACACTATTGACTGAGCCACCTCCCAAAACTAATTCCTAGAATAGGAGAGATTTTAGACACACATGTCTATTTGCTTACTCCAGTTTCTAGCAACACTGGTGAAGCTGGTATAGCAGAAACCCCACCTATCAGAGAACCCGCCCACCAGAGACCCCACCCATCAGATGCCCTGTCCATCAGAAACCCCACCCATCAGAAACCCCATCCACTGGATGCCCCACCCATCAGGAACTCCGCCCATCAGATGCCCCACCCATCAGAAACTCTGCCCATCAGATGCCCCACCAATCAGAAACCCTGCCCATCAGAAACTCCACCTCCAGAAACCACGCCCACCATAAGCCCCACCCATCAGATGCCCCACCCACCAGATGCCCATCCATGACACACCTTTGCTTTGTGAGCTTGATGAAGAATCTTTAGTGTATCTGAAAGAAAAAAACAAACGAGTTCTTTGTTCACACAGATTTATCTAAAACCTCTGTTGTAATTATTAGATGCAGAAACTGGAAAAACTGAAAGCCTTTCTTTACAAACATACCTACTTAAAATCTGTCCTACTTTAAAAGAAAATGCACTTTAGCAAATTATGCAAAGTATAGGAGGTCAGAAGTGGAGCTCCGTGGTGGACTGCTCACATATGGAGATCCTGGAAGGGAGAAGGGGGGACCACGGGGAGAAATGGGAGAGGAGGGGAAGGAAAAGAGAGGGAGAAAGAGGCAGAGGGAGGGAGAGAGATACACAAAGTACTTTACATCGATAACCTTTTGACATTGAATGATATGAAATTGTCATCTACAAAGTTCAAAATCAAGAACCCCTGAATTACCAAAAACAAATCACAGAACACTTCATAATGTTTTAAGTAAGGGTCACTTTCGTACTGGCTTCACGAGACCTGTGGGTCAGGCGTGCCCATGTAGGTTCAAAACTTAGGCCTTTGACATGCAAAAATGGAGCAGCGGAATCGGGAGTCTAAACAGCAAACACAAAACTCCATTATCTCTTCTAGAGTCACTAAAAGCGAAGAGTAAAATATATATATAAAATGAAGACACAAGTGACAGCCGGGCATTGTGAGGGCCCAGAGTTGTGAGCCTGTTCCACCTGATTGGAAGCCAAGAGTCTGAGATTATTTTCCTCTCAAAGTTGTTGACAACAGGTGTGGCTACAAACGAGAGTTTCTGACCTAGGGTGTGGTTAATTAGTATTTCAGGTATAGAGATGGATCTGCTCCACTTGGACCAAAGGCTGGAGAATTCAAGTCCATTCCTTATATCATGTTAACGAAGTCTCCCCCTCCCCTCTCAGAGTGAAATATGTAAGCGTGTGGAAGATAAACGAATGTCCCCCCCTGATGCTGCTCTGTGTTTCTCTCTCTTATTTTTCTTATATTTTTGTTCCTTTTGTTTAATAATTCTAACTCTCATGCTCCTACCCTGGAACGTTTGAGTTTTGTCGAAGCTGGTCTTCAACAAGGGGTGGTGGCATACATCTTTAATCTCTGCATTCAGAAGACAGAGACAGACAAATCTCTATGAGTTCCCAGCCAGTTTGATCTACAAAGCAAGTTCTGGTCAAGGCTGCATGGTGGAACCCTATCTAAAAAACAACAACAACAACAAAAACAAGTGAAAAGTGGCTTAAAAAATCACTATTCCATTGAGGCAGTTATAAGGCCTTCAGGTCAAATAACTGGGCTGAAAGAGTGCTGTTACCTTCAGAGTTCAAACATCATCTAGGCTCAGTAGTCATGTGAGCATGCCAATGCCCAAAGACCACCAATATCTCTGTTATTCTTTTTGTGTGCACGTGTGTGTGTGGTATGTATGTATGGGTGCATATGTGTGTACATGCATGTATGCACATGTCTGTATGTGTGCAGAAGCATATGCATGTATGCATGCACACGTGTGTATGAGTGCATGCACATGCTTGTAAATAGCATACATGTTGTACATGCATGAACAAGGAGGTCAGAGGTTGATGTCAGGTGTCTTCCCCTATTGCTCTCCACCCAGTGTTTAGAGACAGTCTTTCTCTGAACCTGTAAGTGTTGGAGCTCAGATGGAAAGGTATTTTGGCAGTCGGGAGCCAAGGAATGCCACAAAGTCACTGTAAGTTTTGCAGCTTACAGCTCTGCTCCAGGGAAAGGTTTCCTCAATGCAAACCCTGCTCCAGCGGGTGAGGGGGTGGGCGTCCCCGGTGAAGTTGTTACAGCTCTGCTCCGAGCCAGAGAAGTCATACAGCTGGGCTTGGCTAGGAGAAAATTTCCCCATCAAAAGTGTTACAGTTCTGGCCACTTCAGCTCCAGAGAAAGTTTAAAATGTTCTTCATACATTTCTAATACAGCTGGACTCTCTCAGGCAAAAGTGTCATACCACACAACAAACCTCACTCGAGATTTATTGGGAGGGATCAGTCCAGGAGGGTGGTTGCCTCTAGCGGGAGAAGCAGCAGCAAATGCAGCAAAGTACAGAGTTTAGATAGGCTTTCTTGGAGGGGGGTGGAGAGGAGCTTTCCCAGAGTGGCTTGGGATTGGTGGGATTTCATCCTCAGGGATCTCAGGGATTGGTGGGATTCCATGCTGGGGTTGCGGGATATGGTGGGATTCTGCAGCCTGACTCTAGGGCAAGCTCAGGGATTGGTAGGGTTTCAAGACTTGGTCCTGGGTCAGGTCAAGGTCAGGGTGTTTTTCCTCATCCCTTTTCCCCATACAGAACCTGGAATTCATATACTCTGCTCAGATCTTCCCAATTCTGCCTTGCCAGCATTAGCATTTCAGATGTGTGCCACCATGTTCACCTTATTATGTGGGTGCTGGGGGTCAAACTCAGACAGTTAAGCCTGTGAGACAAACACTTTACCCAGAGCCTACTCCATCTGAACCCAGCTCCACTCTGTAGCTACTTGTGCTGAAACCAGGACATACTGAACTTTTGCCACAGACTATTTCTCTCCACTAGATGAACCTCGAACTCTGAATTCTCTGCTATCTACACGTGGTTGAAGACGTGATCTCTTCCAGACCAGGCACCTGCTGGCGTGCTTCCCCACCATTATTACTCTCCATCCGGAACCACCGTGCATATAAGCGCTTACATTTAAAAACATTTATCCACCCCTCTAACTCTAAGATAACCAGTCCCTAGTTATACAGCAGACACAAGTATTCCGCATACTTGAATTCTAAAAGTTTCTGATTCTCTACTTCACTTTCTAAACCATCTAATTACTGTATTATGATCACAGTGTATAGCTCTATCTGAATAAGCTCTCAATAGTACACTGAGTTCTGTTCTACTGGCTATGCTGTAATAAAGAATCTGTAACATTCCATTCTACTAGATACACTGTGAAAAAGAATCTGTCTGAAAAGCAGGATCTATTGAGCACACCTCAGTGTAGCTAGGTCATCATAAAGTCTGTCACTCAGTGGAGAATGGCACAGTACAAGGGCACTTGTGGTTCTTCTGCCTTTTTCGGGCACTAAGCTGGGACATGATGCACATAGAATCATTGTCCTTAGTTAGGTTTTATTGCTATGAAGAGATACCATGACTACGGCAACCCTTATCAATGAAAACATTTAACTGGGGTGGCTCACTTGGTACTGAAGGAACAGCTGAGAGTCCTACATCTTGCAGGCAACAGGAAGTCGACTGACTCACTGGGTGGTATTCCAAGCACAGGAAACCTCAAAGGCTGCCCCCCCCCCCCGCCCCGTGACACACTTCCTCTAACAAGGCCACACCTCCTAATAGTGCTACCCTTTGGGGACCATTTTCTTTTAAACCACCACGCTCAAACACTGAATTATTCACTATCTTCAACAGTCGGGTTGGGGAGAGTAAAGAGCTGGCTGTCCAAGCAAGAGAACCTGAGGCCCATCCCCAGAAGCCATGTCAAAAAGACAGGTTTCATAGCACACATCTGTAATCCCAGCCCAGGGGTGGAGAACAGTGGAGCCCTGGAGCTCACTGGCCAGCCAAGTCCAGCCATGTAGGTTCAATGAGAGATCCTGTCTCAAAATAAATAAACAAGGCAGATGGTGCTAGAGGAAAATACCAGATATCAACACACACTTGCATATATGTACACTCCCCCACATATATGTGCACTACAAATACATGCACAAGCATACAAGAGAGAAAGAAGATTCCCATGGAGTTAAGGATGGCTGTGAGCAGTCATGTCTGTGCTGGGAATTCTCTAACTCCTGAGAAACCCCTCCAGACCCTCATGTGAGGCAAATGCTGAGCAAGCTCAGCAAACCTACAATAGGAGAAGCTACCTTTTCTCAGCAGAACAAAGACACTGTGAGCTGAAATTTTCACCCAGACTTTTCTCTTCAACTGAAATTGGCAAAACCAAAGAAAGTAAAGAAAAAACGTCACTTCCTCTACAGTGAGAACATCACTCATTATGACTTTGGGATGGTTTGTTTGATTGCTGATTTTGCCTGGTTTTGATTTTTGTTTGTTTGTCTGTTTTTAACAGGGTCTCAAGTTGCCCGGGCTGGTTTTGAACTTGCTATGTGGCTAGTCTTGAACTCCTGGTCTTCTGTTTCTAGCTCCCCAAGTGCTGGGTTACAGACATGCTTATTTTGACTTCTTTTATTAAAAAAAACCCTCACAAACCACTTTATTAACAAAAATATTTCCTTAATAAAAACTCCTTGAAAAGTGAGATTTTATAAACATATTATCCCAGGGCTAGGGAGAAGGCTTGAGGGTGTGCACGGCTCTTTTGGAGGACTAGGAACCCACGCTGGGTGGCTCACTATCACCTGTGACTTCACTTCAGGAGATCCAAAGCTCTCCTCTGGCCTCCACAGGAACACACACACAGAGACACATGTAAATAAAAATAAACCTTTAAAAACATACACAAATGGGGCTGTGAAAATGGCTCAGCCGTTAAGAGCATCTGCTGCTCTTGCAGAGGATTCAGGTGTGGTTCCAGCACACAGGTGCTGGCTCACAACTGTCAATAACCCCAGTTATGGGGATCTGGCGCCCTCTTCTGGCTTCTGTGGACACAGTTTACACATGGTAGAGTTATATACACACACAGGCAAACATTCATATACATAAATCACTACAACATTGGGAGAGAGAATAGAGAGGAGCTGGAGGGGGAGGGAATGAGAAGAGTGGAGAAAAGGAAGACTATAGTCAGGATGTAAAATAAATAAAATAAATAAATAAAAAAGAAAATAGAAAAAGGCAAAAAAAAATAAATCACTACAACAGAAAATGGGGTTCTAAATGTTTAAAAATTTAAAAGTAGTAATGTATATTTGTAGAGTATTTAACATGCTAGCCCATGCATTTCATACTGCACCAGGCTAGCTGGGTGCAGTGCTGCACACACACCTTTAATCCCAGCACTCAGGAAGCACAGACATGCAGATCTCTGTTTGGGGCCAGCCTGGTCTACATAAAGAGTTCCAGGTCAGCCTGGGCTACAGAGAGACTTGGT
Organism: Alexandromys fortis; assembly: GCF_014885135.2. Lineage (NCBI taxonomy): Eukaryota > Metazoa > Chordata > Mammalia > Rodentia > Cricetidae > Alexandromys > Alexandromys fortis. The sequence continues at coordinate 581,943 of NW_026068110.1, forward strand.
CTCAAAACAGACAAATGAACAAACAAACAATAAAATCTAAGGAACCACACACAAGGCTTATCAAAGTATACAGAAGTCAGGAAGATTACTATGTCCAGATCCATGGTAGCTGAGTCCCTGGGACAAATGGCTGAACCTACAGCTATAGACTGTGTGTAGAAATGCAAGACAGTTGTGTCCCCAGGACAAATGGCTGAACCAACAGCTGTAGATGCTAATTAAATAAGAGGAAGGTCTCAGAAACCAGACACTGCTGACTGTAGGAGTGGGCCCTTCACACAACAGCACAGAACCAATCAGCAGCAGAAGGGAAGCCAACACCGCCCCCCCACTCCTCTCACACAGTGCACAGTTCTGTGCACGAGCCAGACAAGTACCGGACAACCATGGTAGGAAAAGCTGGCACCAAGCCGTTCCTAAGCGAGACAAAGCAGTGGGCTGTTTCTCAGCCAGACCAGTCATCTGGATGACGACATATTTCTACCCCAATGAGACTCAGCAACCTAGAGTCTCTGATGGTTGCACTATCTTGTTTACATTGTGTGTGTGTGTGTGTGTGTGTGTGTGTGTGAGAGAGAGAGACAGAGAGAAATAGAGATAGACAGAGAGACAGAGAGAAACAGAGAGAGAGAGAGAGAGAGAAGGCCAGAGAAAGAGAACAACTTCAACTGTTCTTCCTTGGGAGCCATCCACCCTGTAATTTATTTATCTATGTACTTATTTATTTTTGAGATAGAATTTCTCACCGGCCACATTAGGCTGCTCTGGTCATCAAGCCCCAAGAACACACCCGTCTCTACCTCCCCAGCTCTGGGACTATAAGTAGGTGCCATTGTTATAAGCATGTTTAATGAGGGTTTGGGGGACCTCATACTTGTCCAGCAAGCACTTTACCAAATGTGCCATCGACATCTCCCCAGCTCTGCTTTCTTGTTTTTAACGTTATCTTCTAAAAGAACTGACATCGCACACATGGCCCCCCACGCAATATGCAAAAAGGGAAACTATCTGTAATTTGCAGGTGGATTCAAGCTTAAGATTTCGAGATTCTATTCAAAGCATTCTCCTTCAAAAGCTGAGAAAGCCACAATTGAGAAGTTTCATATTTACCTCAATCATGCTTTTTATTCCTTTCTCTGCTTCAGTATTGAGTATGTAAATGCTTGAGGTCTCATAAACCAAAGTACTTTCCACTCAGTGCCTCTGCCTCCTGCCTGGCTGCCTCTGCGACCTCACAATTAGACGCCGGGTATTAAAATGCAGGCACACGTAGATTGTGATTTTGAAAGATTGTAGGTCATTGGTTGCCCTATCAGATGGGAACGGAGTGAAAAGGAACTCCGGAAAATGACTTAAGGTGATAAAAAATTTACACTTTCAAATGTCTGTGCTAATTAGCAGAAATATTTATTAGCTGCACTGAAACTTCCAAGCAGGGTCTCAAATCCAAGTCTGCTCAGTGCCCTCTACTGAGATGAGGGACTGCATGGTTTCTACAACAGACAGTGGCTCGCAGCCTCCGGCTTTGCGACTGTATTTTCACGCTTTATTGTATTTCATTTATTTGTGTGTTTATGGATGTGCATAATGTGTGCCACGGCAGAGGACAACTGGTGAATTTAGTTCTCTTTTTCCATCATGTGGGTCCCAGAGACTGAACTCAGGTTGTCAGGATGGGCAGCAGGTGCCTTTACTGCCGAGTCATCTCACCAGCCCTTAGCTATTTATTTGTTTGTGAGATGACGGGTCTCAAGTATCCCAGGCTGGCCTTGACAGCTTGCTTTATAGCTGAGGATGACTTTGAACTTCAGATCCTCTTGTCTCCGCCTCCCAGGTGCTCTGGAGCCACCCAGCAGTTGGGATCTCACTGGGGGCTCTGTGCATACAAGGGAGGCACCCAAACAACTGCGCTCCACCCCCAGCTTCTTTCCGGGATATTCAGGTCACTAATTGCAGCATGTAAAATGAGCCTGTCTGGCTGGGTGCACGCCTTTAATCCCAGCACTCAGAAGCAGAGGCAATGGATCTCTAAGTTTGAGGCCAGCCTGGTGCACAGAGTTAGTTCCAGGACAGCTAGGGCAATTACACAGAGAAACCCTGTCTCTAAAAATCATAAAACCAAAAGCCCCAAGCATGTTCAAGTCACCGACATTTCAAATGCTAAACCACTTCTTTAAGACAAGGTCAGATGCATCCCAGGTTGGCCTTGACCTTCACATGTAGTTGAGAATGACCTTCAACTTCAGATTCTCCTGTCTCACCTCCCAACTGCTAGATTACAGGTGTGCGCCAGCACTCTAGATTACAGGTGTGCGCCAGCACTCTAGATTGCAGGTGTGCACCAGCACTCTAGATTGCAGGTGTGCACCAGCACGCAGGATTACAGGTGTGCACCAGCACTCTAGATTACAGGTGTGCGCCAGCACTCTGGATTACAGGTGTGCGCCAGCACTCTGGATTACAGGTGTGCGCCAGCACACAGGATTACAGGTGTGCGCCAGCACGCAGGATTACAGGTTTGCGCCAGCACGCAGGATTACAGGTGTGCGCCAGCACGCAGGATTACAGGTGTGCGCCAGCACTCTAGATTACAGGTGTGCGCCAGCACTCTGGATTACAGGTGTGCGCCAGCACTCTAGATTACAGGTGTGCGCCAGCACGCTGGATTGCAGGTGTGCACAAGCACTCTAGATTACAGGTGTGCGCCAGCACACTGGATTGCAGGTGTGCGCCAGCACTCTGGATTACAGGTGTGCACCAGCACTCTGGATTACAGGTGTGCGCCAGCACTCTAGATTACAGGTGTGCGCCAGCACTCTGGATTACAGGTGTGCGCCAGCACTCTAGATTACAGGTGTGCGCCAGCACGCAGGATTACAGGTGTGTGCCAGCACTCTGGATTACAGGTGTGCACCAGCACTCTGGATTACAGGTGTGCGCCAACACTCTGGATTACAGGTGTGCACCAGCATACTTAGTTTCATTTGGCTCAGGAACAAAACCCAGGGCTTCCTGCAACTGTAAAATCTGACAGTGGAGCCACATCTACAACCCTAAATGACTTCTTTAAATTCTTAGTCCCCTGCCATGTTTTCCTCTCTGATTACCTGGCAAAGAAACCTCATTTATCTACCAAGCATGCTACTCCCCTACACAATTACAATGGACTTTCATAGCATGCTATAACTCCTAAATTCCTTAACAAACTTCCACTCTGACATATGCGTGTGTGTATATATACATATACATAACATATATATTGCCAAAGACCCTCAAAAGCATCTCTAATTCATATGCTAAGCAAACATTAATGATATAAATATAAAAGTGGCTCACATATGCATAACAGTCCAAGAGTGTATGTAGGTATCATATATATGTTAGTACTGGGATCAACCAGGGTCTTGCCCATGCTAAGCAGATTCTTCACTAAACTATGCCTCCTGCCCCTCCAAAGTATTTGAACACCACATTTAAATTCATGCCAACCAAAATAACTCTGTATCTTTTAAAATAGTATGAACAATTGGTTACCGTATTTGTAATTTCTGAGTGGAGGAGGCAGGCTGGTCCTCAAAGGGACATCTGCAAGAGAGAATGATGATTTTTCATTACAAAATATTCAGATAGGACGCCGAGTCTTTCAGTCCTGCTCTCTAAGAATCACGGGCCAGATTATTTCCCCTTTCCTTTCCTTAAGCAGCATCTCACGTAGCCCAGGCTGTCCTTGAACTACATGTGTGGCCAACAACGATCTCGAACTCCTGATTCTCCTGCCTCCACCTCCTGAGTGCTGGGATTACAGGTGTGTTACCATGCCCAGTTTACAGCATTGAACTCAGGGATGTACGCACGCTAGGCAGGCACACTCCGAACTGAGTGTTCTCCAACTACAGACTAGGCTAAGTTTAGAAATTAGACAAAATGGAGCTAACGCAGCACTGAAGTCCAGGGGCCACCTGCTATAAGGAAACCATCACTGAGACGCTGAGCTGGTAGCCACTGATCCAAGAAGCCAGAGGAACTATTGGAAGAACGATTGCTGGGAACGTTGAGAAGGCTCAGTCAGAAAGAGTAGCTGCTTCATAAGCGTGAGGATCTGGACTTGGGTCCCCGGAACCCACAGAAAATGTCAAAGGGCAGTGGTTTACTTCTACATCCCTGGCCCCGGGGGACAGAAGGGTCCAGAAGGACTCCTGGAGACCAGCAGTCATCCTAGCCCAGTAGGTGAGCTTCAGCTTCCGTGACAGACCTTTCCAAACAATGAAGGAGAATGAGCAAGGACAGACATTGGACATTGACCTCAGGCCTCCACACACATGTGCTCACCTGAACACGCAAGTACATACATGAGGTCCTAGGTTTCCATGCCAGCACTGCATACACTGGGCATGGTGATACACATGTATAATCCAAGACTTGGAGAAGTTAGGGCAGGCAGTGGATAAGAAGTTCAAGGTCATCTTTGATTACACAGAAAAGTTTGAGTTAGCTTGGGCTACATGAGATCTTGTCTCATAAAAATAAACCAACATTTTTCTCAAGATTTATTTTTATTAATGCTTCTTATGTAAGGGGAGGATATACACACATGACTGCAGGTGACTTCAGAGGCCTGAGGGTTGGAGTCCCTGGAGCTGGAGTTTTAGGCAGGTATGAACTGTCCAACATGGGTACTGGGAGCCAAACTTGTGTCCTCTGGAAGAACAAGTAGAGCCCTTAGCCTCTGAGCTGTACCCCCCCACCCCAGCAGTTTCTAAAAGACAGATAGTATGTAGGATAGAAGGAAGGGAGGTGGGGAGAGGGAGGGAGGAAGAAAGGGGAATCCCTGTACTTAATGTTTTGCCACTGATGGCAAATCAGAGGATGTACTCCCTGAAAGTGATCAGGAGAATTGGCTCTGATGTTACAGTATGTGGAGACACAGAGAGACGGGACCATGACCAACACACTTTCTCTGTATCTCAGCTACACTGCCGAGTCCACTGACAGCCCCGTGGGTACCAGCTCCGTGGATGTTGCTATAGCCATGCTGCTTGACCTAAAATGGCTCCATTCTCTGCTAATTCATAAATCCTGAAGATTAAGGCACCATGGACTGTCTTCTCAAGTCGTGAGCAGAGAGCACAGTCTGCTTCTCTCACGTGTAGCTGCTATCTAAAAAATCACCTGCGGCATGTGGCAGGCACTCAGAAACCCTTGAGAAGGAGAAACACCGTAAACCCCTTCGCCTGGCAACTGTGAGCACCAAGGCTCCAAGGAGGCAATTAGTGATGCCCGGTGGTTGTGGGCTAGAACATCTTGTACCAAAAATGAAATTCTTAACATACATTGCACATGAACACATGTGCACACATGCCAGGAATATCAACTGAAAACCAAACGTCAGGGTACAACAATGTAAGCAAGTTAATATAAATACAAACACAAATATAAATAAGCTCATTATTCACACCAACGATACAGAGAGCCCACCCTCAGGGCGGGAGGGGTAACTCCCTGCACTCCAGCTGTAGACTGTGCACAGAAGGAACTTCCGAACCACGGGCCCTGGCTCAGCTGGTGGAGTGCTTGCCTGGCCGGATGAAGCTCTTGGTTTGATGTCTAGTACAACACAGAACAAGAGAAGTGATCTACGCCTGTAATTTGAAAAGTTAGGAGGTGGAGGCAGGAGGAGTGGATGTTCAAGGCCATTCTCAGCTTCATAGCCAGTGTGAGAACAGACTGGGGTGAGTGAGGCACTATTTCAAATAGGGGGGAAAAGCAGAAAGGGAAACCAAAAGTACAGCCTGAAAAGGGGGGGGCACAATTATACAGAGACAAAGTGTCACACTGTGGGGTCCACACTAAGGCACAGAGCATGAGGAAAGCAGATGTCCTCAACAGGACAGTCTCCATGATCTGCCTCCCATGAAGCTGGAACCCCACCTCATAGAGACTTCCCAGCAAACTCAAACCAAAGAGAATCCTCCCATAGGCCAACCAGTCCTCAGGACTTCCAGAAGCCAAGTCTGAATAGCTGTCAGAGTCAAGAGGAGCCTGAGGACACCAGACAACCACAGACCCGGTAAGAGGCCGGCTAGCAAACACACTTGCCACACAATCCAGATGACCTGGGTTTGATCTCCGGGACCCATGTACAGGTGAAAGAAGAGAAATGACTCCACAAACTTGTCCTTTGACACGACACAGGTGCGTGCAGACACACACACACACACACACGCACACAGGCACACACACACTATACACAGCAATAATAAAATAAGGTTAGAAAACAAAACCATGATAAATAAGCATAAAATGGGATCCTGCCTGGAAACCTTGAGCAAGAAAACAAACAAAAAACAATTTGGAATAAATTTTAGTCATTGCTGGTATGTTCGTCAGTTCATAGCTGTAGCCAATGTAATGTTCTAATGTACAATGTTAAGAGAGGAAACTGGGGGTATTAAATGCAAAGAAATATGAAAAGATAAAAAGGAAATGTTGGGGCTAGAGAGATGGGTCAGTCAGCAAAGTTCTTGCCAAATAATCTTGAATTCCCAAGTCCAGCAACAAGCATCTGTGTAAAGAGGGGTGTGTGGCTGTGCATGGTTGTGACCCAGCACCGGGGAAGTGGAACCAGGAGGACCCTGGACAGCTAGCCTAGCCAGTGAGCTCCAGGTCATACAAGGAGCGACTCTATCTCAAACAAACAAACAGACAGACAGAGGGTAGGAAGCTGGAGAGATGGCTCACTGGTTGAAAATGCGTACCAAAGGACCAGGGTTCAGTTCCCAGCACCTACATCAGGTGGCTCACAACAGCCTGTAATCCCAGTTCCAGGCAGTCCAGCATTCTCTGGCCTACACAGGCAATTGCACACACACAATGCACACAAACTCATATTGGTGCACACATAATGCAAGATGGATGGCACTTGAGGAAGGACACCCAAGGGTGGTCCAGGAGGATCCAGAGGGCACAAGCCCCATATACATACAAACATGAACACGTACCAACATGGACATGTACACACATGCACGGGGGGGGGGGGCGAAAAAAATCTTACAGTAGCAGACTACAGTGCCCCCTCGGGAGAGCAGGCTGCTTCACAAAGCAACACTGCCAGCAGTAAAGGGACATAAAGAAATCTTCAGAACCTGAAAGCTGGACAAAGCCATCACAGTTCGTCACAGAGAAATTCCTAACATTCAGAAGAAGGATCTGAAATCTTAGAAAATATCGAAATGCTTCTAAATCAAAGACTATTTGAAATCTCACCTCATCTACATAATTGGTTTCTGCACTCTTATGATGCTGCTTTAGAAAACAGGCCACTTACATAAGGTATCATGGTAGTTCTATAATCAAAATAGGAGATTAAGGAGACCTACAGCTGAAAGATCCCGAGAGATGGGCATGGCAAAGGATTCCTAATAAGCTTACACTGAGCGCAATAAAGGGGGCATTGGCATTCTTGTATCAAGGATGACCAGTGTCCACGTCTCTGTCTCTCTGTCTGTATGTGTGTCTATCTCTGTGTTTTTAGGTCTCCAGCTTAGTTCCCAGCTCGCGTACCATCTTGAATGGAACGGTGCTAAGGGACCGTCAGTTTTTACAGAACAGGAACAGGACCTTTTGGCTTTTAACATGTGGCCCCACCAACTCAGGACCTCAAATCAAATGACAGGCTTGGACACAGAGTCCACAAGCTCAAAAAGAGTCCATACCCTAAAGAGTCTGTTTTATTTTGTTTTTGTTACCAAGTCTCCTGTGACACAAGCTGGCCTCAAACTCCCTAAGAAGCTAAGAAAGACCTGATTCTCCAGCCTCCACCTCAGAGAGCTAGGATTCCAGTATGTGCCACCATGCCCAGCTTGTGCGGTGTTTAGGATGGAACCCAGGTAGAGCTGTGAGCATGCCAGGACAGCACTCCACCAACTAAGGAATGCCCCGGCACCCCTAGTTCACTTCCACAGTGAAATTTCTCACATACTCAAGAGAAACGGGCAGTGATCACATCATTACAGTAGCAGGCCTGAGGGTATAGCTGTGACAGGCACCACTAGACTCCTGGGGACCATGGTAACCAACAGTCACTGTGAATGAATCGTTCTGTGGTACACGGAAACCACCACTTCCTATACCACCATAGCAACTTGAAAATCATACCTTATTCCCGAGAATGTCAAAAGGATCCTACTCTGCCTGACCAAGAACACCACGCCCTTGCTGCACTGATGCCAACAGCAGAGTCCTTCGCACCCGTGAAGCCTTGAGCACACGGCCGGGAGGCGGCTCAGCAGCAGGTAAAAGCACCTGCCACCAAGTCTGAAGTCCTGAATTTAATCTCTAGGACCCACATGGTACAGGGGAGTGTGACTTCCTCCTCCGTACACAAACTGCGGTACACACATGTGCACATGCACAAACAAATTATCATGCACACAAACATATGTGCACACAGAGAGAAAATAAATAAAATGTAATAAAAATGAGAAAATGATTTGAAAGTAACTGTAGAACTGTTTGCAGTTCAAACTTTGAATATTTTTTTTATTTGAGGAATGACTTTCCAAATGCAAGCTACTCTGTAACTGGCACTGGGGGAGTGACCAGAATATATGCCCACCTGCCACAAGGATTGTTTGGAGCTAAAAGCTGATGTCTAGTGATCTCTCCTTCCCTGTTTGCCTAAGACAGCCTACAAACAGGCTTTCTTCCAGAGCGACCTTAGAAAACTGTTGTGCCCCCATCAGCCTGCAGGGGGCATCAGAGTGTACCGTACAGCAAAACTCCAGCAACCAGGCCTTCTCTACTCCCCTGTCCACAAAATTCCACCCCTAAGCATCCAGATCCTCTTCCTTGTCTGGGCACTTCTCTGGGATTTTTTTACATCCCTGGGGATCCCACATTTATGGCGTTCACCTAGCCATAAGCTCCTGCTGGGTTTTCTCTTGTTTACCCGTCTCTTTCAACTGAGAACTTACGATGCAGGGAGCTGGGGAAATGGCTCAGAGGGGTAAAGCACTTGCTTGCCCTTGCCATGCGAGTGTGAAGACTTGATTGATTCCCCAGAGACCACATCAGCTCAGGCATAATAGTAAGTGACTGCAATCCCACAACCACGGGCCAATGAAAGGCAGAGAATTGCCAGATGCAAGAAACAAAAGACCTGTCTCAAATGAGATGGAAGGTGAAGAACGACACGCAGTTGTCCCGACCTCCATATGTGCTGTGTGACACATGAGTGTGTGGTGCATGCTTGCACATAGGCACACATCATACATAAGTTTTTAAAAGAACTTATGAGTGAGGAAAAGTTAGTTTTCTCCCCTATAACATTATCTTTTAGTATGAAATATCAATATTCCCCTAATAATTAAGAACAACAAATCTAGTGGCACATGTCTTTAATCCCAGCACTTGGAAGGCAAGGCAGGTGGATCTCCGAGTTCAAAGCCAGCCTGGTCTACAGAGTGAGCTTCAGAACAGCCAGGGCAACACAGAAAACCATGTCTTGAAAGAAAAAATATGGCAACAAAACTTTATATTCTAGGTGTCAGTCGGAAGATACTTCACAAAACGATTTAAATAACCACAGAAAGGAAACCTGCCACCAAACCAAGCCCACACAACTACCTCTCAAAAAGAGAGCTCAAGGAATTAGGGTGAGTAGTTAGAGCAATGAAACAGCTTACTCATAGATGGAGAGATGGCTCAGCAGCTAAGAGTCCTTAATTCTCTTGCAGAAAACCAAGGCTTAGCTCTCAGAACCTGTGGGGAGCTCACATCTGCCCATCACCCCATTCCAGAGAATCTGGTGCCCTCTCCTGGTCTGCGTTAGCACTGCATGCATGTGGTACACATACAAATATACATACACACACAAATGAAATTAAATAAATCTTTAAAAATATTTATTCAAGATGCCTATAAAACCATAAAGACAATAGGGCAATGCGTTGGGAAAACACACCAATTTTTAAAATTATACTTTATTTATTTATTGTGTATCGGTGAGGACATACATGCCATGGTGCACTTTTGGTGGCCAGAGCACAACCCGTAGAAGTTAGCACCCTCCTTCCACCATGTGGGACAAACTTGGGTCATCAGAATTGATGTCAAGTGCTTTATCCATTAAGCCATCTCACTGGCCTTAAAAAATACATCTTACCTCAGTGTAAGTGAGGCAAGGAGAAAGAAGAGGGGCTTAGGGAAGGAAAGAAAGGTGGCTGGACATCCCTAGGCCCCGTTCCCATGGAGTGGAATGGGACGGGGTTGTGAAATCGGTGGTCAGTACACATGTAATCATGACACCATGGTGCTCATTGCAACAGATATGTCATCTATGACGTTCAAGTTGAAAAAAAAAAGAGTAGAAAAAATATTATTTTAGTAAGGTTTTTAAAATTATTTGTGTGTGTGTACATGCACCTCCTTGTCTGCGTGTGCACCACATGTATGCAGTACCCAAAGAGGCCAAAAGAGCCTCAGGTCTCCTGAGCTGTAGTGCTAAGAACCAAACCAGGCCCTCTGCAGGAACAGCAAGCACTCTTAGCCACTGAGCCACTTATCCAGCTTCCTAAATAACTTCATAGTTTTGTGTTGAGTTCATTCCTAGAGCACACGTGGCCCTCAGGCCACAGGTTAGACACACCTGCTTGAAACCTGGAAAATCTCAGCCACTCCTATCTTGACACCTTTTGGTTTGAAGAGGTAAGAAGGATTGGATGAGCTTAGTGACAGTCGCTATTTACCACCTCCTACGTACACATTAAGTGATTGACATGTCTGCACGAACTGACCCAAAGGCAGGACAGCAAAGGGACAGACACAGCATGCATACAGAAATGTCACCCAGCAGACTCCTACACAGACCCAAGGGAACAGTGAGGGCTTTAAGCAAAAGTGGTTTTCAAGTCCCTGAAACTTCCTGGCAACCTTCATTATTATGACACACACAGTCCTCATACACATGCACATACACACACAGTCTGGGAGATAACTTAGTGGGTAAAACACTTGCCACATAAATATGATGACCAGAATTCAGATCCCAAGAGCCCCATGGGTGGGGGTGGGTTTGAATAGATATGAATCCCATGGACTCATGTGTCTGAATGGTTGGACTATAGGGAGTGGCACTATTAGGGGTGTGGCCTTGTTGGATGAAGTATGTCACTGTAGGGCAGGCTTTGAGGTCTCATATGCTCAAGCTACACCCAGTGTGGGAGACAGTTCACTTCCTGTTGCCTATGGATCATGATGTAGAACTCTCAGCTACCTCTCCAGCACCATGTCTGCCTATATAATGCCATGCTCCTTGATAATGGACTAAACCTCTGAAACTGTAAGCCTTCCCCAATTAAATGTTTTCCTTTATAAGAGTTGCTGTGGTCATGGTGTCTTTCACAGCAGTAGAAACCCTAAGTAAGACAGTGGGCATGGATGTTGTTTATAATTCCAACCTCAGAAGGCAGAGAGAGAGAGGGAGAGAGAGAGCTGACTAACAAAACCAGCCTTGTCAGTGAACTCTGGGTTTGACTGAGAGACTGTGCACCTCAATGAATATGGTGGGAGAGCAACAGAGAATGATTCCTGAAACCAACCTCAGGCTTCCTCACATTTGCATGCACACACACACACACACACACACACGTGCACACACACGCATGCACGCACACATGCACAGAGACACAAGCTTGCATGTGAAAATGGAAAAATAAAACAGTAAAAATAAAAAGTCACACAGGTTACAAATCATGGAACTATATATTAAAAAGCTATGAACTGTACTCTATATCAGTTTCGCTTCACTTAAAAGAATCAAAGCATTTGCTAGAGCTGTACCGACGCCTGTGGAACACTTCAGCAGTGAAGAGCAATAAGGCCGCCAGGACGGGGCTGCACTTCTACCTCTGCACATCCAGAATGATAAACGAGACCACCACAAGATGTCCATCTCCGAGCCAGAGAGATGGCTCAGCTGGTAAAAGCACCTGCTGCCAAACCCGACGACCTGAGTTCAAATCCCAGCCCCTCATGGTGGAAGGAGAGACCCTGAGCCTGTAAACTGTCCTCTGGCTTCCACTCTGTGGCACAAGCAGCCTCCCACCACATACATCATGGATACAGACACACACACAGTAAATAAATATGAAAATGTAAAGTGTCTTCTCTGATATCTTCAGTGTCCTGCTGCTACAGCCACACTCCCAGGGCAGGCTCCGGTGTGCTATAAAAAGATAGTCAGCTACATCTCACTCCAATGTCATTCAGTCTCCAAAGATTAAAGACTCACTACAGGCAGAACTTGGCTTTCTCTGTGTGTAAGTACATGTTTATGTATGTGTATGTGCGTGGAGACCAGGCGTCAACACTGGAGGTCTTCCTCAGTCTCCTTCCACCTTACTTTAAGACAGTCTTCTCGCTGATCACCAATTCTGGAAGACATGTGCAAGATGCAGAGGAAGCCTGGAGTGAGCGAAATCCTGAATATTTGACAGAAGCAAGGCCTCTTAAGGATTCCAAGACTAATTGTCCATGGAAAACTGGCAAAGCCATTACCCATATGGGCCAGACTCAAGAGGAATGGCAAAGCTTGGGCATCCAAGTATGTGGGGAATCTTTGTCAACCAATTACCTTTAAGAGGTGGGACCAAGTTAGGGTGTGGATGATTCTCCTGGCTCTACGTCCTGAGTGCTGGGATTACAGGTGTGCATCACTAGACCCAAACTAATTTTGTACTTTTCAAAGATTATTATTAATATGTAGTCAAAATACAAATGAAACAAAGCACCTCTATTTCTCATACCTTGCTTTAGAAAAATTATAAATTCCTTCACAGTTTGGTCCAAATTAACTCCATGATATACTACAGGTCTGAAATTTCGATGTTCAAACGAACGGATGAGGCGAACTGTGACCGTTGCTTCCTTGGCAGCCATGCGGAGAGAAACCTGTGGTAAGACACATGATAAAGTGGATCAAGGCAGGGCTGAGGAAGAGCGAGCTTTCGGACCGAGCTGAGCACGTATGGGGGCCTTCTGCTATCCCAGTGCTTGGAAATCGGAGTCAAGAGACTCCTGGGGCAATCCAGCTGGCAAGACTAGCCATACTGGTGCCCGGCCTCAGTAAATGAAGTGGAGACTGACTAAGGAAGACATCCATTGTCAACCTCAGGCCTCCTCCACACGCACACATGTGCACCCAAACACACATGCACACACACTACACATACACACACATTAAAATAAAAAAAATCAAATAAAACTTATTTCTTAGTCAGTGGCAGGGACTTTAATAATTGGCAACACTTTGTGTCTTAAGCAAGATATTAAACATAGGGATAGTGGGCTATTTTTATGCCTTTCAATTTGTCTGAAATAGTTCATAACCACAATGAAGTCACATAAACTTGGCTATAAAAGTCTCTCTGGATAACTGAACTCTTGTCCAATTGTTTTACTAAGTTTGGGGAAAAGATACAGCATATTAAGCATGAAAAACCAGGGAGTTTACTATTTGAATGCATCAAATAATTTATAATTAAAATTAGCATATTAGCTATAATGAAATGGCTTCTATAAAACCTGCAATAGATTTTCCCCATAAAATAAAGTAAGTGTTCATCTAACCTGCCTCTTGGTTAATAAACCTAATAAATCTTTTGATAATTCCAATATTGGTGATTACAGCATTCCCCATACCACCTTCATAATTCTCCTCAGAAAAACACAGTCCTAAAAGCTACCAAATAATAGTTCAACATCTACAAAACAAAAATTTTCAACATACTGAAGCACTAAATATTACTGGCACAATCCAGTTTCAGGAATTTTGTGATCAAATATTCTAAATCTCCTTTGCATGCTGAGGCATAGTCTCAGAGCTTGGCATATTCTCCGTCATACTTTTCTCCTGAGCTGCTTCCCACCCAGCCCTGAGTGTCTTCTTTGTGTTCATGTATGTGTGAGTACACAGGTTCATGTATGTTTTATGTATGGGGAGAGGTCAGAAGACAATCTCGTGTTGTTCCTTGGGTGCTGCAATGGTTTAAAAAGGAATGGCCCGGGGCTGGAGAGATGGCTCAGAAGTTAAGAGCATTGCCTGCTCTTCCAAAGGTCCTGAGTTCAATTCCCAGCAACCACATGGTGGCTCACAACCATCTGTAATTGGGTCTGGTGCCCTCTTCTGGCCTTCAGGCATACATGTAGACAGAATATTGTATACATAATAAATAAAAAAATATTTAAAAAAGATGCTACATAAGTATAAAAAGGAATGACCTCCATAGGCTCACATATTTGAATGTTTGATCTTTAGGGAGTGGCACTATTAGGAGGTGTGGCCTTGTTGGGGTAGGTGTGGCCTTGTTGGAGGAAGTGTGTCACTAGGGGTAGGCTTTGGGGTTTCATATGCTCAAGAGAGGTCTCTCTTCCTGCTGCCTGAGGAGCTAAATGTAGAATTCTCAAGCTACTTCTCCAGAGCATGTCTGCCTGCATGCTGCCGTGCTTTCTGCAGTGATGACAATGGACTAAACCTCTGAACTGTAAGCCAGCCCCAGTTAAATGCTTTCCTTTGTAAGAGCTACAGTGGTTGTGATGTCTTCACAACAGAAGATTCTGAATAAGACAGAGGCCTTCTACTTTTGTCCGATGCACTGGTTCTCACTGGCCTGGAATCTTACCGATGGCCACATCAGCTGGCCAGTGAGCTGCTGGGGGCCCACCTGTCTCTGACTACAGCAAGAACTGCAGCTGTTTAACCCTATTCTCATGTCCTCTGTTTACAAGGCACGTGCTTCTGACTGTCCCATCTCTCCAGCCCAGGTTTTCATTCTGACTACATCTATTTATTCCTCTCTCTCATCTATCTATCTGTCTGTATGTCCATTTGTCTGTCTATTGTGTGTGCACATTCAGGTGGTGCACTGTGCCATGGTACCCACGTGGAGGTCAGAGGACAACTGGTGGGGGCAATTCTCTCTTTGCACGTTGTGGACTGAATTCAGTTTGTACAGCAAGCCCCTTTACCCAATATGCTGTACCTCCAGCCCATGCTCTGCTTCCCTTTCTTTCTTGTAAAGATTTATTATGTATACTGTGTTCTGCCTGCATGTGTGCCTACACTGCGGAAGAGGGCACTAGATCTCATTATAGATGGTTGTGAACCACCATGTGGTTGCTGGGACCTCTGGACCTCTGGACTCAGGACCTCTGAGTCACCTGTCCAACCACATACTCTGGTTCTGGATTGTGATGTTAGTCAAACTGCATAAAATAAATGTATGGACACACAGACACGCCTAGACATACACACACAACATGCATTTACAACAGTGAAATATGAACTGAAACCATGGACTGTGCCAACAGCAGTTGTCTAGCCATGAAAAGAGACTACATTCAAGCCAGGCCCACCACCAGGGGGACACAGGGGTTAGAGGTATAACAACTCTTATCTGCATTATTTCTTGTGATTTCATGGAGAACTACAACTATCTCAAAATAAAAAAAGTTTCTAAAACTCATCATTCAGTGTGGTGGTTTGAAAGAAAATGACCCATAGGGAGTGGCATTATTAGAAGGTGTGGCCTTGCTGGAGGAAGTACGTCACTGTGGGGGCGGGCTTTGAGGTCTCTTGTTCAAGCTTTGCTCAGTGTGACACTGAGATCATTTCCTATTGCCTGCAGGTCAAGATGTAAGACACCCAGCTACCTCTCCAGCACCAAGTCTGCCTGCCCACTGCCATGTCCCACCATGATAATGGACTAAATCCCTGAAAATCTAAGACAGCCCAATTAAATGTCTTTCCTTAACAAGAGTTGCCGTGGTCTTGGTGTCTCTTCCCTAAGTAGGACATTCAGACAAGCCTGCTGCCATGATGAATGGAGGGACCGCACTGAACAGCACAGCACCAAAACCATCAGGGAAGAGACCGGCAGAGTGGAGACACCACAGCAGCCATTGGCTGTCAGCACCTAAATGCACCAGCCAATCTAATGAATGCATCAAGCCCAGAGCTTCCAGCGCATTTACTGACAGAGGCAGGATCAGTGACACAGAGGTAGCAGCCAAGGTCAGACGCTAAGGGAGTCTACTGGAGGCAAGGCCTGGTTTCTTCAGCAAACCCCCAAACAATAAAGAAGGCAGTCTAGGAGACTGGTCAGGGGGTAAAATACTTACTGTTCAAGTGTGAGAACCTTTAGCTCCTCAGAACACATATAGAGCCAGGCTTGGTAGTGAATTCTGCAATTCCGGGGCTTCTGTGAAGACACGGAAACTAGAGCCATGAGAATCCTAGGCGCTTGCAAGTCAGCTGGCCTGGCATACAGCGAGGGGACAGCACAAACCTCTGGATCAATAACAAAGTGGGGTGGGGGCTGGAGAGATGGTCCAGCAGTTAGGAACACTCACTACTCTTCCAGAGGACCCGGGTTCCATTCCCAGCACCCATGTTAGGAAGCCCACAACCACCTGCAATTCCAGCTCCAGGAGATCCAACACCCTCTGCTGGCTTCCGTGGGCGTCTGCATTTGTGTGCAGCAGTGGTTCTCAACCTCCCTAACACTGCGACCCTTTACCACAGTTCCTCGTGCTGTGCGGACCCCAGCTGTAAAGTTATTTTGTTGCTACTTCATAACTACAATGTTGCTACTGTCATGAATTGTAATATAAATATCTGCTTCCTATGGTCTTAGGTGACCCCTGTGAGAGGGTCATTCAACCCCCAAAGTCCTCACCACCCACAGGTTGAGAACTGCTCATGTACACTGACACAGATACAGGCGCATAGATTAGAAATAATGAAGCAATGGGGGCTGGAGAGATGGCTCAGCAAAGTTAGGAGCACTTTCGACACTTCCTTCCAAAAGACCAGAGTTCTGTTCCTAATACCCACATCAGATGGCTCACAAACACTGGTCACTCCAGCTTCACAGAATCCAGTAATTTCTGTTCTACCTGGGCACCTGTACACATGTGGCATTCACATTCATATACATATGAGCAAATCTTTAAAAACAGAAGTAAAATAATAAGCAAAATGTGGAAGATGAGAACCAACCCCCGAGGTTGTCTTCTAAGCTCCACATGCACACTGTTCCACGTATGCAGCTTCACACACACATATACATACATCATACACACATCATACATACAAAGAAACAGTGAACTGAGAGTGACAGTCATGTATCAGATTGGCATGGTTCAGACATGGGTTGGGCACCCATGTAGTGGTATGGAGGGGTGGTAGGACCTTCAAAAGGTGGTAGGATCTTCAAAAAGAGATGGGGCTCAGTGGCAGAGTAAATGCTCAGAATAAAGGGAGCCCCTGGGCGCAATTCCCAGCATCATATGGTTATATTCCAGTAACATACTGAGCCACAGCAAATAAATCCAAATAGCACTCAGTGGTTAGTACACCAGAATCAAACCACGATGGACGGTGGTGGTGCACACCTTTAATCTCAGCACTCGGGAGGCAGAGGCAGGTGGATGTCAGTGATTTCAAGGCCAGCCTGGTCTACAAGAGTGAGTTCCAGGACAGGCTCTAAATCTACAAAAAAAAAAAAAAAAAAAAACCTGTCTCGAAAAACAAAACCAAAACAAAGCAGAATCAGGTCACATGCCTGGAAAGAGTCTAAACCATCTGCACAGCACTGAAAGCCTTGCACACTCTGCCCAGCCTGGGCCCTCACCATCACAATCCACTTTCCCTGCATCCTTCCAGCTACAAAGACAGCTCCTGCCTTCCCACACAGTCACCAAGGTAGTGCCACACCCTCCCACTGTCACTCCCTTTATCCTCCAACAATGGGAGCTTCAGGAAGCAGGTCAGAGACTCCCAACCTGGGCCAGCTTCGATCTGAGTGCCTCCTCCCTCAGGCTGAGCTCTGGAGCTCTCTCCCATTGAAGGAGAATACACTGCTCACAGGAAAATATACTACATGCTCGGTTTCTTCTAGATCTGGCAACTTGGGCTACTGAGGTGCGTCAGAGGGTCAGGAATGCTTGCTGGTGGAAGAGCGGTGCTGAGGACAACCTGCATTCCCCAAGACACACTAGCAGGCATCCTGCAACAACGCAGGAGGGCCACAGGAGAGGTGCGCAAGCTGGGAGCGGTACAGTGCCTGCCTGGCACACATGAGGCTGAACCCCAACACCCCAAAAGTCATCAGAGAAGGAAGGAAGAGGGAAGGAGTTAAGAAGGGAGGGAGGGGTGAAGGAAGGGTGTACAAGAGGGAAGGAAAGATGGGTGAGAGAAGAGAAGGGAAGGCAAGAGGGAGATAAAGGAGGAGAGGAAGGAGATGGAGCGAGGAGGAAAGGAAAGAAGGAAGGAGATGTAAAGAAAAACTTAATGTCTCCCAACAATAACAAATTTTAAAAGCAAAATTAATATTTAAATATCTATAAAAGTAATATTCAACAGCAACTCAATATCTCTATATCACAGGCAGTTCAGCTGAACCTAGGCTGGGCACACCTTAATGTACAGGCTTGGGCAGGGCTTTGAAAAGTGAGAGTGCCCGGGGCTTAGGAAGGTCTTTAAACCTCCCATCTACAAAACCTGTTCAGGTGGGTGTCTGCCGGAGCACCCGGTTCCCTGGCGGCCACATCACTGCAGAATCGAGGGCCTCACTGGCCCGGGCTTCAGCATGCTTAGGGGTTAAGTGTCATTAAAGTCAGGAGGCTTCCAGACTCCAGTCCTCTGAGCAACAGAAATTTAGGAACTAGGAAAGTAGCGACAGGATGCCACAACACCCAGGACTTAGCAGTTTCTCAAGCCGGAACCTCTCTGTGGGCAGAGTTCCCAGCTGAACAGCTAGGAGCCCAGCAAGGCTGGATCCTTCTCTCCTGGTGACATCCCTCAAACAAGAAGAACACACATGTCCACATCACACTGGGTGTGAGCTTTATACTGATATCTATCAACTCAAAGAAAACATGTAACTAGAGTTGATTTTGGCTGTTAACGTAGTTTGTGTCTATAAAGTTGGTTATCAACACTGAGTTACAACTCAGGAATCGCTGCTAAGACAAACACAGGGTCAGGTTCCTAGGAACCTCTGGTCCTGGAAATTTTGACAGTTGATAAAGACATAAACTGTCCTGTTCTGTCATGCATGTCTGTTAATGTTGAATTCACAGATGATGACATTGGCCATGTGTGTGGAAATTTGCCCACCATACCTGTCGGCTCTGTAAGGTATACATGGCCCTCTAACGCTTATGAACACGCAGTGATTCAGATCTACATCTGGAGGTCTTACATAAGCAAACAATAGGGGCCAGCGACATGGTTCTGTCAGTTAACGGCGCTTGTTAGGAAAGCCTGAAGATCCAAGTTCAATCCCAGAACCCAAGTGAAGATAAAAGGGGAAAACTGTCCAGGGCAGCCAGGGCTACACAGAGAAACTCTGTCTCCAAACCAAAAGGGGGAGCCCAATTCTACTAAGTTATTCTATGGGCCTCTATATGCACACAGTGACACATTTATGACCCTTGTACACAATAACACTTTTTAAAAATTAAAAACAAAACTAAAAAGTAAAAGATGGGGACAGGGAGATGGTTCTGTTGGCAAAGTGCTTGCTTGAATCCTCAGCATGAGAACCTGCATTTGGACAACTAGAATCTACATGAAAAGCCAGCACAGGGGCCAGTGAGGAGACTTAGCAAGTAAATGCCCTTACCATTGAGCGTGACCACCTCAGTCTGAGTCCATGATTCCACACCGTGGAAGGAAAAACTAACTCTTGCAAGTTGCCTTCTGACCTCCAATGTGTCCCACCACATACATACAGAGATAACTTTTAAATTAAGGAAAAAATAGTTGGGGCTGGGGAGACGGCTCAAGGTCTACTACCAAAGCCACTGACCTGAGTTTGATCCTTGGGACCCACATAGTGAAAGAAGAGAACCAATCCCCTCAAGTTGTCCTTGGACCTCCGCACCTGTGCTATGGCATATGCACATACACATCTAATAAACAAATAAATAAATGTAGTTTTTTAAAAACTAACGAGCCACCTAGAAGTGATTCTTAAAGGAAGGAAGGGAGGGAGGGAGGGAGGAGGGAAGGAGGAAAGAAGAGCCAGTACAGTGGTACATGTCTAT